>NW_020174642.1:2685855-2720194 GCF_003031525.2 Neophocaena asiaeorientalis asiaeorientalis
TCCTTCCAGTCGGCTCTGGCCCCGCCTCCTCCTCAGCCCTCACACTTCCCGGGGCTGGTTCGGCGTTTGCTTCCACAGGCTTTAGAGACCATCGCTCCTAGGTTAGAACGGACCAAAGTCTTTCTTATCAAAGTCCTTTTTCTTTCTGGGTTTGGGACAGTTCAGGGAAAAGTTATACCATTCAATGGGTGCCCTGCTCCGGGAGGTGGTAATGACGGAAGGAATGAGCAAATGATAAATGCAGAACATTCTTCTGTTTGTTGATTTGATAAAAATGTTGACAGTAAACTGTATGTTTGGGGGCCTTTCTGATGTAATGAAGCGCTCTGCAGCTCCCATGGTTGCTTCTATTTGGTGGTCCAGCTGGGGCTTTGGGGGCGTGGGAGGCCCTCGTTCCCTGCGGTTTGGTCATTGTCTGCTGTTCCTGCAGAGGTAGTGCCAGGCTCTGCAGCCCTGAGGCCCGGCCGGGGTTGAAATCCCAGCCCTGTCACTCACCAGCTGTGTGGCTTGGGTGAGTCCCTTAACCGCTGTGCCTCGGTTTCCCCACCTGGAGAATGCAGATAGGAACCATACAGGTCATGTGAGCTAACCAGTGCGCCATGGAGTTGAACTGTTACTCTCCTCAAGACCATCTCTCTAAATAGCATCTTTCCATATAGAGGCAGGAGGGACACAAACCTGGGTCATCCTTCATTATGGAATTTTAATTCTTATTTTCATCTCCTTGTGCTGTGGCCCAGAACGTAGAGCAGAGCTTCACTGTGGCTTCTGAAAGCTGGGAAATTGTTATCGCCAAAAGCAGCTCCTTTTTGAAGGAGCTTGCCTGCAGGGGGAAGGGCCATAGCTGGTCCCAACTGGGTCTCCTCATGTGGGAGGTTACAAGAGAAGACGGACTGGTGGTTTTAGAACAATTGGCTCTCAGGATATACTGGTGAACAAGAAAGCATTGAACACTGATTACTTAAAAAAAAAAAAGCAGTATGTATATTTGGTGCAAGTAAAAATGTGAGAATGGTGAAGACTTTGTAGGAGTTTGGGGTGGAAAAGGAAATTATTTGATAAAGAAAAAAATTATACATTTTTTTTTTCTTTGCACAGTTATTTAGCTGTAGTAAAAGGGAAAATAAAAGTCAGGGAATGAAATGTATACAGACAGGAGGGGAAGCGTTCTCAGAACACGGGACAGTGTGTGGTCCAGTCAGATTTTGAAATGCCCAGTAGAGAGATGGGATCATTCTGGATCCCACAGTGGGGTGCAGCACCCAACAAAGTGTTGATGAACCCTGGTGGCAGACCAACCACTGTGTTGTTTTTATCAATAAAGAAGCACACAGGGAGGAACGCTTACTTTGAGGTTCCTGGTAAATCGGGCTGGATCTGTTTGGGGTGGTGCACTTTAGTACAAGGAAGATGGAGAAGAACAACGGCCAGTCCAGTCTCATGGAGCTGAGCGCCTGGGAACAGTGTACATAAGGTGACTTCAGAATAAAGGAGGCTTTTTTCCACCCCCGAGTTTAAAGACAGCCACTGTCTCTGTAGCAAATGAATTAGTGTGACCTTGCAGATGGCCCTTGTGACCTGGAAGTGACAAGGAATAATGAGACTTTTCGTTTTACTAACTGGGTACTGGGAAAGGAAGCTCAAGATGGAGTCAGTATTGCTAAGAGAGCTCTCTGAAATGGAGCTGGGAGGCCATTGAGAGGGTGACTTGTGCATGTCTCAGCCTGGATGGAATCTGACCTTTGACTTGATCAAATCATCCAGAACATCTACCAGAAACTCATGACAGTCTATCTAATTCTCAGACCCCTACCCTAAAACAGATTATGATTCCTTAAGGACAAATATTTTCTGATTTGCATCAGAGCCCAATCTAATTCTCTCCAGGCAATGTTTTAACAACCTTGTGATTTTGGGCTTTATAAGCCCCTGACTTTTTTCCTTCCCAGAACACTCTTTGCAAGTAACCTGAATCTGTGTCTCCCGAATTGCAATTCTTAAGACCTCCCCAAATAAACTCTTTTTCTTATTTGCAGCACCCTGCGTCATCATCATCATTATTATTGTCACTTCAGTTGACAGTACCTCCTGGGGGAGACCGGTGACTTATTTCTGTGGGTTTTTGATTCTGTGCTATGAATTGCAAGGCTGAATAAGAACACTACTTATTTTGAGTTTTTCAGTAATGGGGGAGTTATTGGTCTTTGGAGATTAAGGCCAATCTGCAGGAAAACTGAGTAGTTCAGACCATTTATATATACCGTATGGCTTGAAGTAGGATAGAGGACCATCCCCTAATTCATTAACTCATTCTTTCAGGCATTAATTCATTTACCAAACATTAGCTGCATGTTAGAGATCATGATAGATGCTGTAGAGAATGAAGGCAGCCAAGACAGACTTTGCCTTCAAGGAGCTGTTGCCAGCTCCCTTTGAATCAGTTTTTCATTTATTATTTTTATTTTTTAAAAGATTTTGGCTGCACTGCGTGGCTTGTGGGATCTCAGTTCCCTGACCAGGGATTGAACCTGGGCCACAGCAGTGAAAGCACTGAATCCTAACCACTAGGCCACCAAGGAACTCCCAGTTTTTCACTTTTTAAAATGACCTCCCCTTTGTTCTACACATTGGAAAAGAAATTGGTATGGTGTTTGGTTAAAAATCAAACTAACTAAATTGCAACATAATTTTATAAACTCTGGGCTGTCTTTAATCTTTAAATCTTTATATTTTGTAGGAATCCCTTCTACATCTGGGCTCCTAAGGGACAGCAACCTCCTCCTATCATATCTTGGCAACTAATTGAAGCAACGAAAGGGGAAGAAATGATAAAAATAAATCATTCCAGCTGGCAAAGCATCACTGTATAGTTCTCAAAGTGGCTGTTTATCAGAAATGAAGTTGATACCCTCTTGGTGGCACTGGATCAAACTGGTCCACTTTTTTTTTTTTTTAATAAATTTATTTATTTAATAAATTTATTGCTGAGTGTGGGCTTTCTCTAGTTGCGGTGAGTGGGGGCTATTCTTCATTGTGGTGCGCAGGCTTCTCGTTGTCATGGCTTCTCTTGCTGCAGAGCACAGGCTCTAGGCGTGCAGGCTTCAGTAGTTGTGGCACGTGGGCTCAGTAGTTGTGGCTTGTGGGCTCTAGAGCTCAGGCTCAGTAGTTGTGGCACATGGGCTTAGTTGCTCCACGGCGTGTGGGATCTTCCTGGACCAGGGCTCGAACCCATATCCCTTGCATTGGCAGGCGGACTCTTAACCACTGCGCCACCAGGGAAGCCCCAAATTGGTCCACTTTTGACGATGACAAGAGGACCAATGTTCTTTCTTCTTGTGATCTGTGACAGTGCTGTGTACCCTGGAATCAGCAGAGTTTTTGTAATCCAGATTTGTTGACATTCTTGAGGCATGGAAATTTTCCTCATTTGTATTCCAACTCCAGAGGTTTCCTGAGAGAACATCCTAGAAGTAGCTTTTCATTGTGGCTTTTCAGCCATCAGTCCTGGCTACTGATTGGAATCAGTTGTGGAACTTAAAAAACTACAGGTAGCCACCGAAGACATGTGAATTAGAATCTGCGTGTACATTTTATTTTAAATTAATTATTGAGCTTGAATGTTCAGTGATTGGACAGGGATTAAATAACATGTAGTATGTCTAGATAGAATACCTTGCTGCCATTTAAAATTATAGTGAGGAATATTTGCTGAGCTGAGAACCTATTCATAATGCATTGCTAAGTTAAAAAAAAGGAGGCCGAAAAGAGCACTTGGTGTATAATCTGATGATATTTTATTAAATAATCATGTATTTGTATGCATCGTACAAAAAGCCAGAAGGAACCGCACAAATATGCCTAAGGTGGTAACCACTGTTAGTCTTTTCCTCGGTGCTTTTCTGTGTTTTCTAAGTTTTAAGCATCAATCATATATTGTTTTTGTACTGGGGAAAAATTCCTTCAATAAATGTTAGTGGTTTCCCCATCAGGGACAATGTGGTGAGAAGGAGCCAAGGAAACTAGATACACATGACTGTCTCATTCATTCATTCATTCGTGATTTCTATTTAGTCTTTAAAATTTTTCTATTAATATTATTTAATGTTATTTTCTATTTATTAAGAAAAAAATGTCTTGAGCACCTGCTGTGTGCTACACATTGACAGTTTTAGGCACTTGGGCTGCAGAGGCTCAGTTTCCTCAAATCCAGCAGAAGAGGCTGTGAAGACCTCCTTGACAGGCACGTTCCCTCCCTGGAGGTGCCAGTGAAGTACATCTGGAGGGGGGCGGGGCTGGGAATTGCCCATGTTAAACAAACGCCCTGTGTGGTTCTGACAGACTCTCTGGTACCACCCTTTGGGAACCTGTGAGGAGTGGGCCCTTGACCTTAAATAGCTTAAAGTCTAAAGATGATGAAAATGGAGAATGTGAAAACCTGATTTGTTGGTTTCATCATGGAATGTCTACTAAGTTCCCCCAGAATGTCCTTGGACACGTGCTCCTTAGCTGTCTTATTTTAGAATGTGACATATCTAAGTGGGATGACAATCAAAATATACCCAGCCAGATTGCCAGCCTCCGTGAGGGTCATTAGATGAAGCAAACACCTTCCTTCCTTAAGGACAGTCAGAGAGCAACAGCACGAGGAGTCATAGCAATTCTGACAGCAGCCACTGCTTAGGAAGTGGTTAGTGCCTGCCAGCCACTTGTCTAAGCATTTTTAAATTAAAAAAAATTTTTTTATTTTTGGCTGTCTTGGGTCTTCGTTGCTGCACACGGGCTTTCTCTAGTTGCGGCGAGCGGGGGCTACTCTTCATTGCGGTGTGTGGACGTCCCATTGTGGTGGCTTCTCTTGTTGTGGAGCACAGGCTCTAGGTGTACGGGCTTCAGTAGTTGCGGCACACAGGCTCAGTAGTTGTGGCTCGCAGGCTCTAGAGCACAGGCTCAGTAGTTGTGGCACACGGGCTTAGTTGCTCCGTAGCATGTGGGATCTTCCCCGACCAGGGCTCAAACCCATGTCCCCTGCATTGGCAGGTGGATTCTTAACCACTGTGCCACCACGGAAGCCCTAAGCATTTTATTGAATTCTCTCAAAAACCCAGAGGTTACCTACCCCATTTTACAGATGAGGAAACTGAGGTTTTAGAGAGATTAATTACCATGCCTGAGATTACGTGGCCAGTCAGTTGGCTTGTCTCCAAGAAAGCCTGGGCTCAACTACTATAATATCCAGCCTCAAACTCGACCCATGGCCACTGTGCAACCTCTCGTTGTGAGGCTGCCTCCAGGGCTCAAGATTATTGAGACTCAGGCAGCTTGCTGCTCGGCGACCCCAGTTGAACGTTTTCTGGTGTGAAATTATTAACTTCAACCTTCGAAAACTGTGCCCTTCATGGTCCCAGCCAGTACAAAGTTAAAAACACTTGATAAAATGCATAAAACACAGCCAGCAGCATATTTCCAAATCACGTTGTAAGCCAGGCAGCGTTCTCCTGAAACATTCTTGGGGGCAAAGCAGTTAAGAGAACTTCCACTGAAGTCTGTGGAGTGGGGTGTCCATTGAACCAGGGAAAGCTGGGGATTTGGGGAGGCCAGCCCCCTGCAGTGGGAGCAGCTAAGGGAGGGCTTTGGGAAATTTGGGCAGTGACAAGGATGTAGGGAAATATACTACAGTTTTTGCCTAGGAGCGAAACTCACATTTGAAAGAAAACCTATCTTCTACTCTACCCCCAGGCATGTTTTTTTTTTCCCACTCTTATTTGTAATAAAATGATGGGGTATTATTATTATCTCAATTTTTAATTTTACTGAGATATGGTTTACATACCATAAAATTCATGTACCCTTTTAAAATGTACATATCAGTGGTTGTTAGTATATTCACAGGGTTGTGCAACTATCACCACTATCTGATCCGAGAACATTTTCACCTGGGCAAAAAAGAAACTCCATACCCGTTACAATCACCCCCCCCATTCTTTGCCCCCAACAGCCTCTGACAAATTATGATGATTTTTAATGGTTATATCTTTTCAACTAGATTACAAGAGACCATGGAACTCATCACTCTTCCTGGCACAAAGTAGGTGCTCAGTAAATGTTCTTTTCTTGGTGATAAAGTTCTCAACCTTAAGACTCTCCTTTCTTTTTCGGTCTGTGTGGTAATTTAAAAATTATAGTAAATGACTGGAAGAAGAAAACATGCAACTGAGTTTTTCCCCCCTCCCCTTCCCATTTAGGAAGGCCTGAACTCAGAGGTCTCATGTCAACCAGATAAATGTTTTATTGGACTTTAAAAAATTCAGTTTGATTTAGGAAAAGACAAAGACATCTTGGGTCTTATAATGTAAAACGAACATTGACAGTTCAGTGATAGTTCATGTTTTTCTGGCTCATAAAAATACAGTGAGGAAATGAACAGCTTGGACTGTGGGAAAAAGAGAAGTTATGCTGAAACTCTGATAGGCATGGGTCTGAATTGGTTGTTTATGGAGTGAAAAGCAGGTCACACACAAAGGCTGAGATGCAGCTTCTGTCATGCCTGGGAATCTACAAGCTCAATGCCATCTCATTGGCAGAACATGAAAGCTAAAGATTATCCCCTAATCCTGTGGCATTTGCTGCTCAAAAATTTTCACTTGAAGTCACACACTCTTTGGAGATACAAATATTTTGTTTACCCCTGCAGTATCTACGAAAAAACTTGTCAGAACATTGTCTATAATGGTTACCGCAGATGAAGTGGGTTTTGTCACCATCCGGAATTGACCATGCTCTCTCCACCCAAAATTTCCACTTCTTTTTAAATTCAAATAGTGGAAGCTTATGTGACAGCTTTACCTCTGATAGCAAAGAGAATAAGATTCAGTGCACTGCTGGAAAGTGGAAACAACCCAAATGTCCATCAGTGGATGAACAGATTAAAAAAAAAAGGAGTCATATCTCTACAACGAAATAGTATTCAGCCATAAAAAGGGAATGAAATCCTGACATGTGCTACCACATGGACAGACCTTGAAAACAGCATGCTGAGTAAAAAGAGCCAGACACGAAAGGTCACAGGTTGTATGATTCCATTAATATGAAATGTCCACAAAGAGGCAAATCTATAGAGACAGAAAGCAGATTGCTGGTTGCCAGCGGCTGGGGAAGGGGAACTGGGGAGTGACCGCTGACGGCTACGGGATTTCATTTTTGCAGGTGATGAAAATATTCTGGAAATTAGATAGTGGTGATAGTTGCACAACTTTGTGGATATACTAAAACCCACTAAATTGTGTGCTTTAAAACGGTGAATTTCACGGTATCTAAATTACACCTCAGTTAAAAAAAAAAGTAGAAAGAAAAAATTTGCCCCCAAGCCTCCCAAGGGTTAAAAATAAGAAGAGTAAGGGGGACAATCTGATGTGATCTTGCTGGTGCCTGTGTGAAGATGATTTAGCCGCTCTCCTTGCGAGGCATTTGCTGGAAAAAACCACATGCTTGCCACGGCAACACCCTCTTTCAGGCCTTTATCATTCTTGCCTAAAGATAAAGGAACTAAAGAATTTTGACAGCTGAAAAGGACCTTGGAGAGTCTGGTCTGACTCTCTCACTTGGCAGGTGAGAAAGCTACTTGCAGGCAGTAGAAGTGACATGTTGAAGGTCATCTTGTTAGTGGCTGAGCTGGACCTGAAACCCAGTGTTCTTTTCACTTGACCTCTTTTGCATTTGTTTTTTTCCCTCTTCTCTGTCTCTCCCTGTGCAAATATAGTTGTGCATTGCACAGACCTTAGTCTTCCTGAAACACAGATCATATGCCACCTCCCCCTAAAAAACCTTCATGGCTCCCCACTGTCCCCCATCTCCTCTCTGCCACTTGGCTCCTGAAATAAACTGTCCTTGTGGGCCCAACGCACAGTGTACTTTCCAATATCACTTTCTTGTTCATGTTCTGTTACTAAACTTTGTATATATTCAAAGTCCTCAGCTAAATCCTGAGGTTCTTGAAGACTGGGATTGTGTTTTACGTGTCTTACGCATCTTTGACCTTGGGACACAGTGCACAGTGCAGTTCCTTGAACTTGGTAGAGCTCAGGAAGTACTTTTAGAAGAGTTGATTCCATTCGGGACTACAGCTGTCTTTGCCCAGATACGTGCAAGGAATATCCCAGGAGTTCTGTCAGTAGGTGGCTATTTTGTGCTTCATCTCTTCTGTTGGAAGACCAACACTGAGTTTAATCTTTGGCTGTAATCTGGACAAAAAGATTCTAGAACCCTCTCATGAGAATAGATTTAGTCTCAAAAAGGCAAAACTCAGTGACTTAAACAAAAATAACCCAACATTATTTTGAAATAAACTTTTTATTCATTACAGAAGTAATTTGTGCTCATTGTAGAAGATTTGGAAAATTCTGAGAAAGTTCCAGGAATATAAAGGAGAAAATAAAAAGTGCCCCTAATCCTAGCCCCTAGGATAGCCTTTGATCGATAGCCTTTGATCTGTACAGCCATTTTTCTAGCACACGTATACACCACAGGTAGATTGTTTACAAAAACGAGATCCCGCTCTGCATGCTGTTTTGTAACCCGCTTTTAAATTAAATGGAAAATGAAAATTTACAAGCACTGCATTAAGTGGGAAGAGTTTTGTTGCTGTCAACTCAAATGACTCACGCTGATGACATGGAGAAATGGCGACTCAATATTTGTTTTGCTTCTTTGCTTTTCTTGGTGCAGGAAAGGGTGAAACAGACAGGGTAGGAAGAGTTCCATGAACTAAGGAATAAGTGCCTTTCTAGCTACCAAGTCACTGGGGGGCGAGGAGGTGCTTCGCCTCTTTGGGTCTTTGTCTTTTCACCAGTTCTATGAAGGAATTGTGTCCATTAAGGTCCTTTCCTAGCTCTAGACTCTTGTGAGCTTTAAGTTTCTCCTTGTCCCTTCTTTGTCCTTGGATATTTCAGAGCCCTCTATGTGCTCAGGAAGGCGGGGAATGTGACTACTTTTCCCCTGATTTATGCCAGCACAGTCCCTGGCAAAGAATTGACACTTAACAAATATTTGTTAATGAATGAATGGATGAGATGCTCATGAATGATGTCCTTTGTCACAAACATCATTAGACCACATGGTCCTCTTTTGGAAGCACCAAATAGGAA
Organism: Neophocaena asiaeorientalis asiaeorientalis; assembly: GCF_003031525.2. Taxonomy (NCBI): domain Eukaryota; kingdom Metazoa; phylum Chordata; class Mammalia; order Artiodactyla; family Phocoenidae; genus Neophocaena; species Neophocaena asiaeorientalis. Next base: position 2,694,993 of record NW_020174642.1, read on the forward strand.
TTCTATATTTAGGTTCTTGGAATTTGGATAAAAATACAAGTGAGTAACATCGTATATCAGTTGGTTAATGGAAAATATTTTCCCATTCTCCAGATCCCATTTGGCTCTCTCTGTAGCTCCATGAGGGAGATATGACTAGTTCCATTCCACAGGTAAATGGATGGCCAGTTTCCTCTGCTGGCCTCTTGATTCCAGGTCCCAGGTCCCTTCTGCTACTCTTCATTGCCTTTCAGACACCCCATTTCCTCTCTGGTTGGGAAAGTCACTCTACAACCACTCAAGCAAGTTGAAAGCAGAAGTTCTCAAACTTTAGTGTTCTTAAGAATTGCCCAGGGCATAGTGACCCACATTTTAGATAATTGTTCAGGGTGATTTTGATGCAGGTGGTCTGAAAAGCACACTTTCAGGAATACTAGCTTAAAATATTTCAGGTGTAGTATTTTGTCAAGCAGAGGAGGCTGCCAAGAGAAGAATATCAGGCTTTTCATCAAGCATCGGCTTGCCCAAGCTTTGGTTTCCAAGGACACTTGGAAATAACAACACAGTGGTTCATGTCCATTACACATTTCCTGTGCCAAGAGCTTTTCTAAGTGCTTTACATACATTATGTTCCTTAATGCTCCTAAAAGCCCTCCGTTGTAGGTCCTATTATTGCCTCTGTTGTACAAGGAAACTGAGGCTCAGACAAGTATGTTTGGCTTATCTATGATCAGGTGAAGTTGACAACAGTATTAAGTAATCAAGTCCTACTATTGTCAGGTTAAGGAAACCTAACACTTTATTATTTTTATAAGAGCTGGGAGAAACTGGTGAATGCCATCGGCTAATAGGGAGAGTAATTCATATTTTGGCTTACATACTCATGTCTTTCCTCATGTGTGGATGGCTCTTGGCAATTGTGAAACTGGAAAACAAGACAAAACAACACAGTGAAACGAGTGAAATTCATTTCTTCTTCCCCTGGGTAAGACCAGCCCTAGGACCAGCCCCTGCCATGTTCTGAATCGAATGTTACTTTTACCTAAGAACTGAACTATTCTATCAGGGAACCTTGAACACTGATTACTGACCGGCTATTTGCTGACATTAAGGAATTATCAGTACTATCATCTTAGGTATGATACTGATATTGTGGTTATGTTAAAAAAGAGTGCTTATCAGAAATAGAATCACAGATGTAGAGAACAAACTCGTGGATACCAAGGAGGGGAGGGGGGGATGAATAAGGAGATTGGGATTGACATATATACACTACTATGTATAAAATAAATAACGAATGAGAACCTACTGTATAGCGCAGGGAACTCCACTCAATGCTCTGCGGTGATCTAAATGGGAAGGAAATCTAAAAAAAGGGTGGATATATGTATATGTATAACTGATTCACTTTGCTGTACAGTAGAAACTAACACCACATTATAAAGCAACTACACTCCAATAAAAATTAATTAAAAAAGAGTGCTTGCATTTTATAGCTCTATAGTGAAATACACAGAAATTAAATATTAGGAGGTTTTGGATTTTCTTCTAAAAATCCAGTTTGGGGAGGTAGATGAATGAAACAGGATCAGTTTTAGGATGATAGTTGTTGAAGCTGGCTGATGAACACATAGGGGCTTATTATACTATTGCCTCTAGTTTTGTATGTTTGAATATTTTCATAATGAAGAGTAAAAAGTAACTTCCTGTCTCGTGTCCCTTACTCTCTACAAGTGGATTTAGTACGTGTAACTAAAGCACTCGAGGTTAATAACGGATTAATATCTGATTGCTGTAAGAGAGCATTTACATTTTAAGCAAAGATCTGTAATGTCTTAACGAAGAATTACATTGTTAAAACAAAGTAAGAAATACTTTGGAAATTTCAGGCATTACCCCAACCTGATAGGAGAAATATTTTGTATTAGCTCACACTTTCTCCTTCCCTACTTTGTCTATGTGCAGAATTGGTCCTGATCCCTGCCTTTGGGGACAATTTTTTTTGCAGTACGCGGGCCTCTCACTGTTGTGGCCTCTCCCGTTGCGGAGCACAGGCTCCGGACGCGCAGGCTCAGCGGCCATGGCTCATGGGCCCAGCCGCTCCGCGGCATGTGGGATCTTCCCAGACCAGGGCACGAACCTGCGTCCCCTGCATCGGCAGGCGGACTCTCAACCACTGCGCCACCAGGGAAGCCCTGGGGACACTTTTGATCATCATTATTTTTTCTTTTCTAATAATGCTCTGTAATAACATGGTGTTACGTAGTGTTCAAAATGCTTTCATTTGCTACTCCTAGACCCTCATTCCTTTTCTGTGAGTAGACAGTGCATATCGTTAAGCATGGGAACAAATAAAGGTCTAAGAGGTTAACTATCCAGTTATTGGACTGGTTAATTAATTCTTTTTATTTTTATTTTTTTTGCGGTACAAGGGCCTCTCACTGTTGTGGCCTCTCCCGTTGCGGAGCACAGGCTCTTGGACGCGCAGGCTCAGCAGCCATGGCTCACGGGCCCAGCCACTCCGCGGCACGTGGGATCTTCGCAGACCGGGGCACGAATCCGTGTCCCCTGCATCTGCAGGCGGACTCTCAACCAGTGCGCCACCAGGGAAGCCCCTGGTTAATTAATTCTTATGTTTAACTCTCCTCCAGACAAGAAGCATGCATTGAGCATCTACTATACATCTGTTAAGATGCTGGACTGACATGATACAGGCACGCATAAAATAGTGCCTGACTTTGAGGTGCTCACACTTGGGGAGGGAAAACAGTGCTAAGTGAATAAGTGTACAGGGTTGAGGGCTTCACTGAGAAGAAGACACTTGTGCTGGGCCATGCAAAATAAGCAGAAGTTCATCCCACTCCCAGTGAATGTCAGAATCAGAACCAGAACCCAGGGGTCCTGCCGTCTGTTTGCTCCAGCACAATTTCTGTGTGGCAATTACGCTTCTCTTTTTTTTCCTGAAAATCCCAATTTCCTTTGTTCCTCATAAGTCCTGCAGGATTTTTCTTAAAGCCTTACAACGATGCTGTCATCCGTGCTGCACAAAGTGAGGCAGATCTCTTTGTCAGGGATACAGGGAGCAGTTCGCTGCTGAAAAGGAACGGGTGGACGGCAGAATGCTGACCGGGGTACTGTCCCTTCTAGCATGTAGCCCAGGGGCGTTCCTTTCCTGCGTGATACAAATGACAGCATTCTCACACTTGGTGGCTTTCCAGGCGACTGATGGCGTGGAGATCCTCCCTCCTGTTTACCTGTTCTCGCAGCCATTACTCACCTCGTCCCACACGCCCCGACACTTGCACACAAAGCCACAGAGCGACTTCAAGAAAAAAAAATCAAAAACCTTCCCCCAACCCCATTCTAAATGTCAAGTGTTTCAGTTTTGAGAAAAAAGAAAGCTGAAGAAAGGATGACTCATGACAGGGCTAACAAACAACTATCTGAAGGTATGCTGGTGAGTCACGGCGTGGAGATTTGCCTTTATGTTGTGGAAAGGGCCTGGGATTGAAGAAGCATCATGGGACCAGCCAGTAAAATTCCACTACTCTCTGAAGCCGCTTTGGAGGTAATTTAAAAACCCTGGGCTTTTCTCAGCCCCAGTCTAGTGCAGGGCCCTGGGTACCCTCAGGTATGTTGATCTATACAGGAAATCAGAAAGAATGACTATTAATAACTGGAACAAAACCATTATTATCTTTCCATGCCCAATGCCATGCTGAACCAGCCCTGCTTGCTTCTTCAAGCCAGCGAGACGGCTGGATTTTCTTGAAGGGTATTGGGTTGCTAAGCAACAGCGCTGGCAGCATCCATCATGCCCAGCAACGTCAGCGCTGGAGTGTGGCCGGCAGAACACGCCTCCCCCTCGCCTTCCCTCGAACCCCTCCCCCATGAAAGCACTAATTTGCATCTAGGGTACAGGACCTGTGCCAGGTGATTCTGTGTATAAAACACCACAGTGCAGCACATGAAGCACAAATATTGTTTTTGGTTGCAAAGCAGGGCATGTGACGTAGTTGAAAATACATACTCATTTGTGTACACTCTTCACATAAAGAGTGTAGGCATAATTTAAAAGCCTGCATGTCAAATATGCCGGTGTGTTCTGCCTTTAAATCATTTTCTTTTCTCTCTGCCCATACAGCATCTTATTTATACCCTGTTCTGTCCATATCTTTCCCCCTCCCTTTGTTCTGTGGTCTCCTGTATGATAGAGCTATTGTTTGTGTGTGGGGCTGTGTGGACAAAAGGGAGCCTGTTTCTACATGGGAGGCAGCCCTGTGGTTAACCGTTGGAGGCTGCCGTTTACAAGGCCTGTCGCTGTGGCTGTTTTGCTCCGGAAGTGCCCATTTTCTGGGTAGGGTCTCTACCTGGGCCCCATCTCTCTGTGCTTTTTACTTCCTTTCGAGGGGCAGCAGGCCGAGTAGCTGATCCAGTGCCAGAGGCAGAGGGATGGGCAGGAAAGGGTATCAGCTTTGGGGTTAGACAGACCTACATTCAAATCCTTTCTCTTCTGCAACCTGCTCTGGCATCCTGGCAAGTTTCTCTCCCCATTTCTGAAAAAGATGTTAATAAAACCCACCTCACTGGGTTTTTGGGAGGGCTGAGTGTGGCAATGCATCAATATGCCTGGTTCCCAGTGTTTACTAAGTGGCAGGTATTACAAGAATTGAGTGAATCATAGATGATTCCCAGTTGGAAGGGAGTTTAAGATGTCATCTGGTTCAGCCCAACAAGGAATTCTCATTCCCCTACTTCTTCCAGTGGATAATTGGGGCAGGATCCAGCTGGATTGTCAAAGTTGATGCTTGGTGATTGGGTTGGATTATAAGTTCTCAGACTCCTGGCTCAGTGATCTTTTTTCTGGGCCCATTATGATATCTATTTGCCTTCCTTAAAGTTATCTCTTGGCTTTGGGGGCCTTACCCTGGACCGATGTTCCGCCTTATAGGACTGAACAAGGTTGGTTGGCAGGAACCCTTGTCTGACTGTGAGATTTTGGTGGTGGTCAAGACCTGGAATTTGATGGAGGTCTGATGAAGCTGAAGGATGTGCCCTGGGAACCTGGGAGGATGACTTTGCTGGGTCTGACAACTCCAGCAAGTTATGCTACCTCTGCTCTGAAGCTGTTAGAGCTGTGTCTAATGCCCCACAGAGGTTGAGATCTCAAACAGGAAATATGTGGGATGCCTTATCTGAAGGTGACTTTCTGATTCTAGCTTTTAAACCACAACCACTGAAGATGGTTGGTTCCAGTAAGTTCTCCTCAGTTGGTACCCAAAATACTATTTTGTACATTTAAAGACTCCGCCTCTCACTCCCAAGAATCTGAACCATTCGCTCTTAGAGAAACCACTCCCTTTGAAGGAAACCCCGGGGGCCTTCCTGGTCTGGTGTTACCAGCCAAGGAAGGGCCAAGGAGACAGCCCTCAAATCTAGCCTGAGGCAGTCACATCCCATGGTCCGAGGGGTGTGCCGCTCCTTTTTAGGAGACTGGGAAGAGGAACAACGGATCAGTCTAGGTTGACTCCAGGTCAGAGTTGAGTGAGAAGACTGATGGGCAAAGTAAATTTGAAGGAGACAGGTAGGTCAGTGCATTCGGGAGACACTGGCTATGCGGAGGGCTGCACCAATGGCCAGGAAGAGGGAAGTGGGTGAGGAGGGGCTCTTGGGAGTCCTACCAGGGAGGGTCTCCCCTACTCCCATCGCCACCCAAGGGTGCTTTGGAGCCCCAAGCCATGAAAAGGTCAGAAGGATTCCTCCAAAGGCAGGACACTCTGTGCAGTAGAGGTGACTTAGAGTCCAGGATCAGTGACAAAATATTCACATCTAGAACGCTGGTCAAGGAACATGAGCCAGACTTACTAGCTTTCAGTCCTGGCTTTGTCACTCGGCTGGGTCACTTCCGGCAAGACATATAACCTCTTGGAGCCTCATCAGGGAAAATGGGGATAATAATACATACCTTTGGGGATATTTTGAGACAAATGAGATAATCCATTTAAAGCACTTTGTACAGTGCCTGGCACACAGAATCCTCTAGAACTGTTAACTCTTTTTTGTGTGTGTTGTTATGGCCTAAACATCTCTCTGGAAAAGAAGCTGTTTACTCACACTTGTTCTTTTGCTATGGGTTAGAGATGACAGTGGATTGTAAGAAGCCCCAGTTCTACCTCAAAATGTGAAAGCCTGTTCACTCAACCACAGGGAAGTGGTCTTCAGGAAACCCACCACCATGCTCTGGGGTCGAGTCCAGCTCCCTGGGAAGAACTACTGTTTTCCCAGCCTGCCAACAATTTCCTAATTTTGGGTGGCCTGGGGCGTAGCACTGGGGCCTCATGGGCTGTTGAAAATTAGGACACAAGAAGTACAAGCTGTACCCAGGGATTAAACCTGTTCTTCCTTCACAGAGGTGTGACCTTGAAGGGGATCTCACAAGGACGGTGGAGGCAGGGCAACAGGTGGGAGTGGCTGCCCTCACATCCACCTTCTTTGCACACCTGTCAGCAGGGCTTGGCAGCCTAAATCCCAGACTGGCTAACAGAAACCTGGGGCCTGACAGGGGTGAATGGAGGCTCCACAAATAGCTGCCAACCTCATGGGACCAGAGGTGGGTCCTTAGAGCAGCCAGGCAGTTGGTCTCTATCCAGTTGGGCAGCAAGGATGTGGAATGTATTACACCTGGGTGTCTTAGCAAAGGAAATGCAGGGAGAGGTACTTCCTCCACTATGCTCCCCTGCCCCTTTGGTGTTAAGTGAAAGTATTTTCTCTCTCCCTCTCTACTCTCTACTCTCTCCTCTTCCTTTCCAACCAAACATCATCTTTAGACTGTAAAAACAGTGTCAGGAAGACTTTTCACACCTTGGTGGGGACATGAAAAATGATGGGGCACGTTATGAACCATGTAACCTAGTGACACTTCTGTTGCAAAACCTCCTGATGTTCTGGATGAACTGTCAGGTACAGCCTTTTAAGTGTAGATCTAAGGTCATAAGAAAGTAAAGGGGACAAATAAAGAGGGAATTGCAAGCTAGCGCATCAAGCATATGACTAAAGCAGTGATATCCCTGGGGGTGAGGGTAGGATGTACAGGCTGCTTTTGTTAATATAGGCACTTGGGTTTGAAGGTTCATCCACAACATTTTGTGGTTTCCAGTTTGGAGATACTATGAACAGTGCTGCTTTGAACATTCTAGTACCTTAATTTTGGTGGCACATAAGATATTACTGTTGGACAAATATCTAAAAGAAAAATTATTGAATCTTAGATATTCATAAACTCGGATTTGAAGGACACTGTTATACAGTTTTTCAAAGTGCTTGACCATTTAAAATTCCCAGTGAATGAGCATTCTAGTTGCTCCATATTCTCCCCAACAATTGATATTGTCTTTTTTCTTCTCTGCCTCATTTGAGCCCCTCTGGTTGGATTTGTGATTCCATGATGACTAATGAGAGTGAGCACTTTTTCATAAGTATTTTGTCAATTTGGCATATGCTTTTGTGAAATGTCTGTTCAAGTATTTTTTTCATTTTTCTGTTTTTTCTTACCTGATTTATAGTTCTTTATATACTTAAAATTTAGATCTTTGTCAGGTACCTGTATTGCAAATATCTTTTCCTATTCTGTAAGTTGCATTTTCATTAACCTAGTGATGTTTTTTGATGAATAGATGTCCTTGATTTTAATAAAGTCCAATTATCAGATTTTCTTCATAGTACTTGCTTTATGTGACCTATTTAAGAAATTACTGTTTTCTCCAAAATAATAAAGATATTTCTTATGTATTCTTTTGGAAGCTTTATTGTTTTATCTTTCACATTTATATCTACAATCCATCTAGAATTCATTTTTTGTATATATAGATTTTTTTTGTATATGTAGAGGTTGATATTACTTTTTCACATCGAGTTATCCAATCGATCCCAACCATTTAATTAAAAAAAGAGTATTCTTTCCTCCCTTGTACTGAATTGTCACCTTTGTAATAAGTCAAGTGACCATATATGTATTGGTCAGTTTCTGGATTCTCTATTCTGTTCCGCTAGTCTGTTTGTTTACCCTTGTGACAATATCATGTTTTATATCATTACCTAGCTTTATAATGAGTCTTGATAACAGGTGGAGAGAGTCCTTCAGCTTCTTCAAGCTTGTCTTGGTTCTTCTATTATTTACTTATTTATTTTTCTTTTCAGCTGCACCACACGGCATGTGGGATCTTAGTTCCCTGACCAGGGATCAAACTTGCACCCCCTGCATTGGAAGCACAGAGTCGTAACCACTGGACCACCAGGGAAGTTCCTGTCTTGGTTCTTCTTGATCCTTTGCATTCATGTATACAGTTTAGAATCCACTTGTCAATTTCCAGGCATACTCACTAAACCTGCTGGGATATTTTATTAAGATTACTTTGAACTAAATAACAAAGATATCACTGAAGAAGTCAAAGGAAATCAAAAAATACCTAGAAACAAATGACAATGAAAACACAATGACCCACACCCTATGGGATGCAGCAAAAGCAGTTCTAAGAGGGAAGTTTATAGCGAAACAATCCTACCTCAAAAAATAAGAAAAATCTCAAATAAACAACCTAACCTTACACCTAAAGCAACTAGAGAAAGAAGAACAAAAATCCCATATTTAGCAGAAGGAAAGAAATCATAAAAATCAGATGAGAAAGAAATGAAAAAGAAATGAAGGAAACAATACCAAAGATGAATAAAACTAAAAGGTGGGTCTTTGAAAAGATAAACAAATTGATAAACCATTAGCCAGACTCATCAAGAAAAAAAGGGAGAAGACTCAAATCAATAGAATTAGAAGTGAAAAAGGAAAAGTAACAACAAGCACTGCAGAAATAAAAAGGATCATGAAAGATTACTATATGCCAATAAAATGGACAACCTGGAAGAAATGGACAAATTCTTAGAAAAGCACAACCTTCTGAGACTGAACCAGGAAGAAATAGAAAATATAAACAGACAAATCACAAGCACTGAAATTGAGACTGTGATTAACAATCTTCCAACAAACAAAAGCCCAGACCAGATGGCTTCACAGGTGAATCCTATCAAACATTTAGAGAAGAGCTAACACCTATCCTTCTCAAACTCTTCCAAAATATAGCAGAGGGAGGAACACTCCCAAACTCATTCTACGAGGCCACCATCATCCAGATACCAAAACCAGACAAAGATATCACAAAAAAAGAAAACTACAGGCCAATATCACTGATGAACATAGATGTAAAAATCCTCAACAAAATACTAGCAAACAGAATCCAGCAGCACATTAAAAGGATCATACACCATGATCAAGTGGGGTTTACCCGAGGAGTGCAAGCGTTCTTCAATATACGCAAATCAATCAGTGTGATAAACCATATTAACAAATTGAAGGAGAAAAACCATATGATCATCGCAATAGATGCAGAGAAATCTTTCGACAAAATTCAACACCCATTTATGATAAAAACCCTCCAGAAAGTAGGCATAGAGGGAACTTACCTCAACATAATAAAGGCTATAAATGACAAACCCACAGGCAACATCATTCTCAATGGTGAAAAACTGAAACCATTTCCACTATGATCAGGAACAGGACATGGTTGCCCACTCTCACCACTATTATTCAACATAGTTTTCAAAGTTTTAGGCAAAGCAATCAGAGACGAAAAAGAAATGAAAGGAATCCAAATCGGAAAAGAAGAAGTAAAACTGTCCCTGTTTGCAGATGACATGATACTATACTTAGAGAATCTTGAAGATGCTACCAGAAAACTACTAGAGCTAATCAATGAATTTGGTAAAGTAGCAGGATACAAAATTAATGCAAAGAAATCTCTTGCATTCCTATACACTAATGATGAAAAATCTGAAAGAGCAATTAAGGGACCGCTCCCATTTATCACTGCAACAAAAAGAATAAAATACCTAGGAATAAACCTACCTAAGGAGACAAAAGACCTGTATGCAGAAAACTATAAGACACTGATGAAAGAAATTAAAGATGATACAAACAGAGGGAGAGATATACCATGTTCTTGGATTAGAAGAATCAACATTGTGAAAATGACTATACTATGCAAAGCAATCTACAGATTCAGTGCAATCACTATCAAACTACAACTGGCATTTTTCACAGAACTAGAACAAAAAATTTCACAATTTGTATGGAAACACAAAAGACCCTGAATAGCCAAAGCAATCTTGAGAAAGAAAAATGGACCTGGAGGAATGAGGCTCCATGACTTCAGACTATAGTACAAGGCTACAGTAATCAAGAGAGTACAGTACTGGCACAAAAACAGAAATATAAATCAATGGAACAGGATAGAAAGCCCAGAGATAAACCCACACACATATGGTCACCTTATCTTTTATAAAGGAGGCAAGAATATACAGTGGAGAAAAACAGCCTCTTCAATAATTGGTGCTGGGAAAACTGGTCAGGTACATGTAAAAGAATGAAATTAGAACACTCCCTATCACCATACACAAAAATAAACTCAAAATGGATTAAAGACCTAAAGATAAGGCCAGACACTATAAAACTCTAGAGGAAAACATAGGCAGAACACTCTATGACATAAATCACAGCAAGATCCTTTTTGACCCAGCTCCTGGAGAAATGGAAATAAAGACAAAAATAAACAAATGGGACCTAATGAAACTTAAAAGCTTTTGCACAGCAAAGGAAACCATAAACAAAACAAAAAGACAACCCTCAGAATGGGAGAAAATATTTGCAAATGAAGCAACTGACAAAGGATTAATTTCCAAAATTTATAAGCAGCTCATGCAGCTCAATATCAAAAAACCAATCCAATCCAAAGATCGGCAGAAGACCTAAATAGACATTTCTTCAAAGAAGATATACAGATTGCCAACAGACACATGAAAGAATGCTCAACATCATTAATCATTAGAGAAATGCAAATCAAAATACAACGAGATATCATCTCACACCGGTCAGAATGGCCATCATCAAAAAATCTCCAAACAATAAATGCTGGAGAGGGTGTAGAGAAAAGGGAACCCTCTTGCACTGTTGGTGGGAATGTAAATTGATACAGCCACTATGGAGAACAGTATGGAGGTTCCTTCAGAAACTAAAAATAGAACTACCATACGACCCAGCAATCCCACTACTGGGCATATACCCTGAGAAGACCATAATTCAAAAAGAGTCATGTACCACAATGTTCATTGCAGCTCTATTTACAATAGCCAGGACATGGAAGCAACCTAAGTGTCCATCAAAAGGTGAATGGATAAAGAAGATGTGGCACATATGTACAATGGAATATTACTCAGCCATAAAAAGAAACGAAATTGAGTTATTTGTAGTGAGGTGGATAGACTTGGATTCTGTCATACAGAGTGAAGTAAGTCAGAAAGAGAAAAACAAATACCGTATGCTAACGCATATATATGGAATCTAAAAAAAAAGGAAAGCCAAAAAATGGTCTGAAGAACCTAGAGGCAGGACAGGAATAAAGACACAGATGTAGGGAATGGATTTGAGGACATGTGGAGGGGAAAGGGTAAGCTGGGATGAAGTGAGAGAGTGGCATGGACATATATACACTACCAAATGTAAAATAGATAGCTAGTGGGAAGCAGCTGCATAGCACAGGGAGATCAGCTCGGTGCTTTGTGACCCCCTAGAGGGGTGGAATAGGGAGGGTAGGAGGGAGACGCAAGAGGGAGGGGATGTGGGGACATATGTATACATATAGCTGATTCAGTATGTTATACAGCAGAAACTAACACACCATTGTAAAGCAATTGTACTCCAATAAAGATGTTAAAAATAAAAGATTACCTTGAAAACTCTAAATATATCAAATGGTAGAGTTTTTATATCTTTACAATTTTGAATCTTCCAATAGATGAACATGGTAAAGCTCTTGTACAACTTCCATTACACGAATACCTAGGTATTTGATGTTTTATTGAAGCTACTGTAAATTCCTCATGTAGGTTCAAGGTTCAAATGTACACTACCCATTTGGTCTGGGAATTTCCAAGTTGAGAAGTTAATATAAAACTGTTCCCAAGCAGTGATAATATCCCTGCAATGCCTGTCAGAAGGAAATAAAGAACCTCCTTGGAGGGATATGCCCTCAATCCAGGGAGCTCAAGATTGCTAAAGTAGAAGCATACTAAATATGAGTTCACAAACCAACATTCCAAAACATGTAATGAACCAAAGTCCAGCATGACCTGGAGTCAGCAGATAAGCAAGTGCGAGATTAGGTCCCAGCAACTTAAGATAATAGAACTATCAAATAAACTATAAAATAAATGTATTTAAAATAAGTACTTAAAAGACAGTATTAAACATATAAAGAGAATTAGGCATTATTAAAAAGAATGAGGCAGAGCTGAAAGAGAATCTAATAATACTAATAAAAATGAAAACTATATAGTCATTAAATTAAAAAGTCAATGGGCAAGTTAGGCAAAGCTGAAGGAGAATTAGGAAATCAGAAGGTAGAGCAGAGGATATTTCACAGAAAGCAGCTCAGAGAGATTAAAAATGGGAAATATGAATAAGAGGTTAAGAGACAGGAGGACAGGATGAGATTTTCAATACAGGTATAATGGGATTTTCAGAAAGTAAGAAGCTAGATAATGGGGAAGAAGCAGTACTCAATGTGATAATGGCTCAACAATTTTTAGAATTGATTAAAGACTTGAATCCTAAAAACCAAGAAGCCCATTTAAGTCCTGAGCAGAATTTAAAAATATGTATCTGTAGTGTAGAGGGAAAGAAAAATCAAGAAAACTCAAACAATCCAACAGAAGGAGAAAAAGAGAAAAGAAAAGGTAGGGTAAGGAGAAAAGTACAAAATAAGGCAATAGTAATAAACATAAATGTATGAGTAATCATAATAAGTATATATGTAGAATACATTATTCAAGAGTAAAACAGTAAGGTTGAAAATAAAATAATGAGAAAATATACACCAACAGAATACTAACCAAAAGAAAGTTAGTGTAGCTATAATAATATGAGACAAAATAGTCTTTAAGTATGAAAGCACTATTGGGGAGAAAAATAGTCACTACATATGATGAAAGGAACAGTTCATTAAGATGTGTCCACCTGGATTGCACCTAACAAGATCACCTTAAAATATATCTAGAAAAAACTTATGTAATTACAGGGAAATATTGGCAAATTCACGATCATGGTGGGAGATTTTAACATATCTTCCATAGTAATTGATAAGCCAGGAAGACAGACGGTAAGATTATAGGAGATTTGGACAACACAATGAATAAGCTTGAACAATAATCATACCTGTAATTCTATACTCAGCAGTAGAGCATATATGTGCTTTCTAAGCAAGTATGGAAGATTTATAGAAGTTGACTATATACTAGGCATTTACATTATGAGGCCATTTTATGTAATGTTTAAAAACTTGTAAAACTATACTATACAATATTTGTGAATATTACACATATTAAAAGTGTAAAGCACATGGAAGCCCCAAGTTCAGGCTGCTGTTTTTCTGGACACAAAAGGAGAAAAGGCAGATGAGAGAAGGACATATTAGGGTATAGCCAACAGTATCTGAAGTGCTTTTAAAAATAACTTAAAGAGAAGAAAAGATCAGCTCCCTGTCCTGGTACAGATGGAGTGTACCCTCTAAGACTATCTCTCCCACTAATTATACCCAAAATGCAGGACAGAAGGAGTAGCTACGAGAGGACTCTCAGGTAATCGCGATCAGACTGGGGAGGGAAGTAAAAACTTGAAGAATGACTCATTCAGGGGTGAGAGGCTCATTTTTCCCCCCTTTCATGTCCCAACTTTGATCAGAAGGCAACTTAGTTGTGGGCAAAAATTCTGAGAGAAATCCTGTCTTCTGGCCAGAAGACTGAGAAAAGGGATGCGGAGCTAGAGAGTAGGAGAAATTCTGAAGAGGAGAGAGCTGGAGAAGGGGGTCCCCTAATTCTCTGTGTGAACCAACACAAATCCGGGGCTTGGCCCAGAGCTGCATATGCCCAGGGCAAACCTAAAAGCAGTGCTGCAAAGGCTTTGACAACTGACCTGACAATGGAACCCCACAAACAGAAGACAAGACAGCACTTATGATCTGAACCCAATTGGATTGACTGCCTGTGTAAATAAAACAAAACAAAAGCCAACATTCTGTAGAGGTTTTTGGTTTGCTTTTGTTTTAAACAGGATCTAGAGTTTTACAGAATAATATTCAAAATGTACAGGATATGGTGCAAACTTACTTGACATACAAAGAACCAGGAAAATGACCATTTCTCCAAGGAAAAGGCAATTAATGATGTTAATCCTTAGATGGCCCAGATGTTGGAATCATCAGACAAATACTTTGTTATTAGAATCATGCCCATAAAGTAAAGGTAAACACTCCCAAATGGAAAGACGTAAGTGGTCAGTAGATAACAGAAACCACTGAAAAAGAGCGCAAGAGAAGTTTTAGAAATGAAAATGGTATCTGAAATTAAAATATTCATTGAATGAATTCAGTAGCAGAGTGGAGGTGGCAAAGTCAGTGAACTTGAAGACAGATTTAAAAAATGATCAAATCTGAAGGATAGAGAGAAAAATGATTAAAAACAAATTTAACAATCTCAGGGAGCCTGTGGAATAAGATCAAAAGTTCTAATATTCTTGTTGGAGCACCAGGAGGAGAGAGGAAAGAGATTGTAGCGGAAACAAAATATGTGAAGAATTAATTGCTGAAACATCCCAAATTTGGTGAAAAACATATATTTGTAGATGCAGGAAGCTCAACAAACCTCAAACAGGACAAACAAAAGGGAATCATGCCTAGATATATCATAATCAAACTGTTGGAAACCAAATACAATGGAAAATTCTGGAAAGCAGCCAGAGATAGGTAACATATTGTACATAGGGGAAAAATGACTCTTATGACTGAGGATTTGTCACCAGAAACTGTGGAGGCCAGAAGATAGTAGAATAGTAAAGTGCTTAAAGAAAAGAAATGTTAACCCAGAATTCTATATGAAGAGAAAATATCCTTCAGGAATGATGGTAAAATAAAGACATTCTCAGATTAAGGAAAAGTAAGAGAATTCTTTTCCATCAGACTTGCTTTAAAATAAATGCTAAAGAGAGCTCTATAGGCCAAAGGTAAATCATATCAGAGGGAAACTTGGAACTTCAGGTGTGAAGGAAAAGCAAAAGAAATGTAAACATCCGGGTAAATAAAATAAACCTCCTCTTAAGCTCTTCAAGTATGTTAGAAAGCAAAAATCATAACATTAGTGGGGTTCTCAGTGTATTTAGAAATGTTACATATGACAACAATTGCAGGAAGAGGGGAGAGAAAAAAAGATGTAGATGGTTGTAAGGTATCTACATTTTACTAGGAAGGGGTAAAATATTAACTTGAAGTAGATTATGAAAGGTTAGAAATGTATATTGTAATCTCTAGAACAGCTACTAAAAAAATAGATGAAAAGATATAGCCAAACAGTCAACAGATATATTAAACAAAATAAAAAATTTCAAATAGTCTGAAATAAAACGGGTAAGAGGGAATGAAACAAAAAAACAGAAGGTACAAACAGAAAACAAATACTACAATGATAGACTTAAATCTAACCATACTGATAATTACATTAAATGTAAATGAGCTAAACACACGAATTAAAAAACAGAGAGTGTCAGATTGGATAACAAAGAAGACCCCAAAATAAGCTGTCAACAAAAAAACCCCAGTTTAAATGTAATGACCTAGGTTAAAAAAAAGGAAATGAGATAAAGCAAATAGGATAAAATAATAAAACCAGGTGGTAGGTACCTTTGAGTTAATTCTATTACTTGTTATTATACTATACTGTGTGAAATATTTATAATAATAACAAAAGGAGTTTGGAAAAATAAATTTTCTCCAAAACCTTCCATGATTCCCCTTGCCTCTGAGATAAAATCATATATGATCTCAAGATGTCTGGCCCAAATCTGACCATCCCATCTCATTTCCTTGTAGTCCCCTATATAACTAGACCAGTGTAGGGGCTAAGTGCCTAGGATTTAGAGTCAGGAAAACAGACCTCAAATTCCACTTCTTGCTGGCTGAGCATGGACAAAGAACTCAACCTCTTTAAACCTCAGAAGGCTTCAACTGTATAATACGTATACATTACCTAAACCTAAGAGTTTTATTTTGAGGAAAAAATATAATATTGTACCAAAGTACCTGGCATGTTTGGCACGTTGCTCAATATATATCAGCCATTATCAGCCAGATTGATTCACCTGCTGTTTTAAAAACTTACTGTATATCATCTTACCTCCCTGCCTTTTCTTACTAACAAATTGCAGATTCCAACCTATATTAATCGATAGTGAAATCCATTAAGTGGATTATGACCAGCGTTTGAAAAAAATAGGAATAAAAACGATATAGAATAGAATAGAATGAGATAGAATGGAATGGAATAGAACTGAATAGGCTAGAATAGAATAGAATTTTTAAAAAGTTGAACTGTGTGTAGTTAGGGTAATTATTGTTTCTGGGTATGGGTGTAAAATCTCTTTCTTACTGTGGGTTTTGGCCAAAAGGAGTTTGAGAAACACTGGTTTCCATGATTCCTTTGGCCTGGAATGATGAGCTCCTAGCCCCTCTCCAGTGGCTACTTTCAAGACCCACTTAAGACCCACCTCCTCTGAGAAGTCTTCACATGATCCTCATTGCTGTGGGCTGCCAGTTCTGGAATGAGTTCTCAGCTCTGGACCGCTCCCCCACCCCACCCCACTATGGAGGAAGCCATTTGACATCTACCTGCAGTACAGCCTCAGTTCTGATTAGGGTCAAACCTGCTTTTGTTGACGGTAGTTTCTGAAGCTCTGTGAAGCAGTTCTGAGGATATAGAGTAAACCTCTGGCCTTACATTCCAGACTTCTTAGCTAGGTTTCTGTAACTCTGCCCTCATCTCTGCTTTGACTCTAGTTAACAGGATTTATAGACCCCCAGCATTGAGCATGGGGGTGGGTGGGAGGCTCTCAGGGTAGTAGTGTGGCTACCAAATAGCGAATGCTTAGGCAGCTCTTTCCTGCTCACTCCTGAGGTGGCCCTATGAAGGGTGGTCCTTGCCTTTGCTCCTCTAGAAGAGAACTAGCGAATAACGCATAATTGCCCCAGCAGAAAATCAGGGTTAGGTTCCTGCAAGCCTCTGGTCACAACATTTTCATGGACACAACACCTAACCTTATTTTATGTGTGTTTCTGTTTAAAGACACCATGTATAATACACGTTGTTGACTCACTGACATTGAACTCATGCCTAACAGAAGACCACAAGCCTGAAGAAGCTTCTCTAACATACGTCTTTTCTCCATAAGGCCCATCCCAGCCTTCTTGTGTGTAGAGACAGTAGACAGCATCTCAGTTGTGTGCTTGTGGGACACTTTAACAGTGAGGTCACCAACAGAAAGTGACAAATGTGAAAAGTGTGACAGTGAAGAGCCCGGGAAAGGGACACTTGTTTACAGCCCGAGAGCCCTGCCTTGATCAGCCTCCCCGGGAACGTATGCAGAGGTGACACAAACTCTTCACTCTTCTGAGCATGCACCTGTCCTCTGTGCGTGACTGGTCATGAAACCACCACGGGTGTTGATTTGGGGGTTACAAATACATTTTAGCAAGTAGGAGAATTTCAAATATGGGATCCATGAATAATGAGGATCGACTTTAGATCCAGAGTCTGTTTGCCTAGCACCCAGGGTAGGGGAGCTGATCAGACGGCAGTATATACAAGCATGGCCCTGCCCTCATGGGGCCTGTGGACTGCTGTGGGAGAATAAACACAAGCCAACAACAAACTAGTACATCTATCCTTTCAAACTGTGCAAAGTGCCATAAGGGATATGGAAGGGTCCAGACCCCTCTGAAACCAGACGGGTTAGAGGAAGATGGTACAGAGAATGTTCTAGGCTGTGGGAACTGTACATGCAAAGGCCCCTAGATGGGAAAAAGCTTAGAGTCTCAAGCTTCAATTCAAGTCCTTCCTACTATATCCAGAATCGTTCACTTTTCACCACCTCCTTGGACCACCCTGCCCCCAGGAATCAAAGGAGAACAGTGTGGCCGCAGCACAGAAGGGAAAGGAAGTGGCCTGAGACGCTGGCAGGGGCCAGATCATGCAGGACTTGGGAAGCCCTGGAAAAGAGTTTGGCTGACCCGGAAATGCAGTGAGAAGCCATATAGATGTAGGTTTTAAACAAATGAGTGATGAGATGTAATTTATATGCTAAGACCAGGTACTCTTGAGAAGAGGAATCATCAGGGGCAAGTAACAGCAAAGGTGAGTTCTGTGGTTGTCCCTGGGGTGCTGGTAATGAAGAAGGAAAGGGACAGTGGATTTGGAAGGTATTTCAGAGGTAGAAGGGACGGGACCTGCTGGTGGGTGCGAGGTAGCGCGTGAGAGGTCAGGGAGCAGCCCTGGGGCCCTCCGCACTTGGCCTCGTGGGCTCCGCTCGTCCTGTTCTTGGCCAGTCTGTCTTGTTTCTTCATCCTCAATCCTCCAGGCTTGGCCCTGGCCACACCCCACATTCTGACACTTGACTTTGAACTCCTTTCAGATTTACTGTCTTTGTCTCTTTTCCATTCTCGTCACACAACATCCAGTTCTGCTTGGAGCTTCTGTGTGTGTCTTATCTCCAGGTGGACTGAAGCTCTCGGAGGGTCCTTTCCTCTTGTGTCCCACATCACCTCTGAAGATGCCCACATAGGTATCTCCCTCCCCCAACTCCAAAATTCATATCTCCAGCTGCCTACTTGGTGCCTCTGTTGGAACAACTAAGACATAACCTGTCCAAGACTGAGCTCCTAAGATGCTTCCAAACTGCTCCTCCCCACACACGTCTCTTCTCAGTTGATGGCAACTTTATTCTCATTATTCAGGCCAAGAAGCTTGGAGTCATCCTTGTTCCTCTCTGATGCCCTTTCCTTTGGGCTCTACCTTCCAAATGCATCTGCAGTCTGACCACTTCTCACCATCTGCCCGTCCCACCCTGCTTTTTTTTTTTTTGGCTGCTTTGGGTCTTTGTTGCTGCGTGCGGGCTTTCTCTAGTTGTGGTGAGTGGGGGCTACCCTTTGTTGTGGTGTGCGGGCTTCTCATTGCGGTGGCTTCTCTTTGTTGCGGAGCACGGGCTCTAGGCATGCAGGCTTCGGTAGTTGTGGCACGTGGGCTCAGTAGTTGTGGCTCGCAGGCTCTAGAGCGCAGGCTCAGTAGCTGTGGTACATGGGCTTAGTTACTCCACGGCATGTGGGATCTTCCCGGACCAGGGCTCGAACCCGTGTCCCCTGCATTGGCAGGCAGATTCTTAACCACTGCACCACCAGGGAAGTCCCCACCTTGCTTTAAGCTACCACCATCTGTCACTTGGATAATGAGGATGGCCTCAGATGGAGTCCTTCAGATCCTTCTCTTCTCTGACATCACCAGATGTTGCTCTGCCCTCCCTAACTCCCCTCCCGCCCCGTGCTCTTTGGCATGGTGGGCTGGCTCCCACTCAGAGCCTCTGTATCTGCTGTTCCCTCTGCCTGGAAGTCTTTCCGCCACATACCTGCGTGGCGCATCCCTTGTCTCTTTGAGTCCTTATGCAAATCCCCCTTCTTGGTGAGCTCTTCCCTGATCATCCTAATGAAAATAGCAAATAACCCCCCTTTCCTAACCCCCTACCCCACCTTCCTGATCTATTTCCCCCATAGCACTGATGATCTTCTACTATTCTCTATTTTATTATTTATTTTATTTATTGTCTATCTCTTCTTGCTGGAGTGTAAACTCCACGAGGGTAGAAATGTTTGTTTATTTTGTCACCATTGTGTCCCTGGCTCCTAAAACACTGCCAGCAGAGCCAGCTTCATGGCCAGCCTGTGCAGGCATGTTGGCCTTGTGCTCACAGGGCCCTGCACTTGGTTTAATGCTCTGCCATCCATATCTTGAAATCCTTAATACGTTTTGAATAAACCCTCTCACCTATTTTCATTTCACATGGAAATTATGACGGCCAGGCACACAGTCGGCACTCAATAAATAATTCACCCCTCTGCCAGGTGGAGTCCAGTTTTAAGTTATCTCTGAGGAATGAGAGGCCGTGCTCCACGAAGAAGGACTTTTAAACCTCAGGAAGCAAGTGGTGAGGCCCTGGGATAGGCAGGGACCCCAAAGCCCTGAAGTTGCCCCCAAATCTGTCCACACATCAAGCCAGACCCCAGAGAATAGAAATGGAAAAATAGTCCTACTTTTGGCCACAAAGTCTAGAAAGCCATGAAAAGCTAGGGAAATCCATTTTGAGCGACATCTTTTAGAAAGAAGAGAAAATGAAAGAAGTTAATCATAGGATGAGTTTTGTTAGACAAAACTGGCAATTCAGGTAGAAACACACATTTAAAGACTCCTGAGTATGCACAGATGACATCTCATGGGGGTGGGGTTAAGCCAGAATTTACCGTCTGCATCCTTGGTAACATACAAGCTAAAAATGGGGACCAGATTTAAGTTATGAAATACACAGAAGACCAATGCTACAGGAGCCAGAGGAAACATGGCAATTCCAAAGCTTTGACCTTGGCATTTGTCTTCGTGATTTCATTTGAAAACGGAGTATGCCTGAAATTCTCAAAATTTACAAAATTTATGAAATACAGAAGAATATGATATAGAATATAAATATGATAATAATCAATAAAAGTATAAAAATATTCTCTACATAAGTATAAATACAATGAGTAATAATATGACATATAATATTATGTAAGGATATAACATATAAAGTAAGAAATAGGTATAAGAAATAGAAGTATTGAAATTGTGAGCTGGCTCTTTTCACTCAGACCCACTTCCCTATGGTATTAGGATGCTTTAATTGGCAAGTAAGAGAAAGTGAACCCAGCCTAGCTTAGGACAAAGGGGGATGTTACTTATTTATTTATTGCTTCTGCTCGGGAATGAGCAGGGTTGGGAGTCTGTCCACCTCCGCTTGGTCCCTGCAGCTTGGCTCTCCCAGGCATCATACCTTCCGGCTCTGTCTGCAGACCAGCGTCCTCTGACCAGAGAAACGTGATGCCTCACTCCCAGGTCGCTATGGCTTGATGCCCAGAGGAGCAAAGGAAGCATCTCTTTATCCCAGCAGGGACATGTGAAATTGTGGACGAGCTGGACGGCCCTGCTTGGTCACATGCCTCTCCCTTGGCCTTCCAGGTTGGCAGGAGCCGAGGGGGCCCGTGATTGGCCAGACCTGCGCCATTATCACTACCTTCTCAGGGGGCACTGAGGCTCAGCCCTGCAGAACCACATCAACTTGGGCAGAAGCAGCTCCTCAAAGGAACAGGGGAAGGAAACAACAATCATAATCTGAGCCTTTTTCCTCATGCTAACAAAAGACATTTTCTCTCTGAGGCTGATACAAAGCACTGCTTCTTAAAGAATGTTTATAGAGCCCTTTCGCCTGGATGTTTCCACAATCCAGGTATTGTGCTTTCCAGTCAAAGACTTGGATGAAAAATTCCAATCTAAAGATCAACTTATTTTTTTATTTGGGGAGCAGTTGATAAAATGTGGGCTCTGACATTAAACAAAAAACTTCTGCACAGCAAAGGAAACCATTAACAAAATGAGAAGGCAACCTACTGAATGGGAGAAAATGTTTGCAAATCATATATCTGATAAGGCGTTAATATCCAAAAAATATAAAGAACTCATACAACTCAATAGCAAAGAAACAATCAGATTAAAAAATGGGCAGAGGGGCTTCCCTGGTGGCGCAGTGGTATGAGATATACATGAAAAAATGCTCAACATCACTAATCATCAGGGAAATGCAGATCAAAACCACAGTGAGATATCACCTCATACCTGTTAGAATGGTTATTATCAAAAAGAAAAGAAATAACAAATGTTGGCCAGGATATGGAGAAAAGGGATACTCTTGCACTTGGTGGGAATGTAGATTGGTGCAGATACTATGGAAAACAGTATGGTGGCTCCTCAAAAAACTAAAAATAAAACTACCATATGATCCAGCAATTCCACTCCTGGGTATTTACCTGAAGAAAATGAAAACACTAATTTGAAAAGATATATGTGCTCCCACGTTCACTGCAGCATTATTTACAATTGCCAAGACATGGAAACAAAGTGCCCATCAACAGATGAATGGATAAAGAAAGTGATTATATATATACATATATATATATATGATCTCATGTTTTCTTTTTTAAAATTTATTTAAATTATTTATTATTTTTTAACATCTTTATTGGAGTATAATTGCTTTAAAATGGTGTGTTAGTTTCTGCTTTATAACAAAGTGAATCAGTTATACATATACATATATGCCCAGATCTCTTCCTTCTTGCATCTCCCTCCCTCCCACCCTCCCTATCTCACCCCTCTAGGACAGGTGCATGGGTTTATCTCTAAGCTTTCTATCCTGCTCCATTGATCTATATTTCTTTTTTTGGTGCCAGTAGCATACTGTCTTGATTACTGTAGCTTTGGAGTATAGTCTGAAGTCAGGGAGCCTCATTCTTGCAGGTCCATTTTTCTTTCTCAAGATTGCTTTGGCTATTCAGGGTGTTTTGTGTTTCCATACAAATTGTGAAATTTTTTGTCCTAGTTCTGTGAAGAAAGCCAGTGGTAGTTTAATAGGGATTGCATTGAATCTGTAGATTGCTTTGCATAGTATAGTCATTTTCACAATGTTGATTCTTCCAATCCAAGAACATGGTATATCTCTCCATCTATTTGTATCATCTTTAATTTCTTTCATCAGTGTCTTATAATTTTCTGCACACAGGTCTTTTGTTTCCTTAGGTAGGTTTATTCCTAGATATTTTATTCTTTTTGTTGCAATGGTAAATGGGAGTGTTTCCTTAATTTCTCTTTCAGATTTTTCATCATTAGTGTATAGGAATGCAAGAGATTTCTGTGCATTAATTTTGTATCGCGCTACTTTACCAAATTCATTGATTAGCTCTAGTAGTTTTCTGGTAGCATCTTTAGGATTCTGTATGTATAGTATCATGTCATCTGCAAACAGTGACAGCTTTACTTTTTCTTTTCCGACTTGGATTCATTTTATTTCTTTTTCTTTGATTGCTATGGCCAAAACTTCCAGAACTAAGTTGAATAATAGTGGTGAGAGTGGACAACCTTGTCTTGATCCTGATCTTGGGGGAAATGGTTTCAGTTTTTCATCATTGAGAAAGATGTTGCCTGTGGGTTTGTCATATATGGCCTTTATTATGTTGAGGTAAGTGCCCTCTATGACTACTTTCAGGAGGGTTTTATCATAAATGCGTTTTGAATATTGTTGAAAGCTTTCTCTGCATCTATTGAGATGATCATATGGTTTTTCTCCTTCAATTTGTTAATATGGTGTATAACATTGATTGTTTTGCATATATTGAAGAATCCTTGCATTCCTGGGATAAACCTCACTTGATCATGGTGTATGATCCTTTTAACATGCTGTTGGATTCAGTTTGCTATTATTCTGTTGAGGATTTTTGCATCTATGTTCATCAGTGATATTGGCCTGTAGTTTTCTTTCTTTGTGACATCCTTGTCTGGTTTTGGTATCAGGGTGATGGTGGCCTCGTAGAATGAGTTTGGGAGTGTTCCTCCCTCTGCTATATTTTGGAAGAGTTTGAGAAGGATAGGTGTTAGCTCTTCTCTAAATGTTTGATAGGATTCACCTGTGAAGCCATCTGGTCCTGGCCTTTGTTTGTTGAAAGATTTTTAATCACAGTTTCAATTTCAGTGCTTGTGATTGGTCTGTTCATATTTTCTATTTCTTTCTGGTTCAGTCTTGGAAGGTTGTGCTTTTCTAAGAATTTGTCCATTTCTTCCAGGTTTTCCATTTCATTGGCATATAGTTGCTTGCAGTAATCTCTCATGATACTTTGTATTTCTGCAGTGTCCGTTGTTACTACTCCTTTCCCATTTCTAATTCTATTGATTTAAGTCTTCTCCCTTTTCTTCTTTATAAGTCTGGCTAATGGTTTATCAATTTTGTGTATCTTCTCAAAGAACCAGCTTTTAGTTTTATTGATCTTTGCTAAAGTTTCTTTCATTTCTTTCCATTTATTTCTTATCTGATCTTTATGATTTCTTTCCTTCTGCTACCTTTGCGTTTTTTTTTTTTTTGTTCTTCTTTCTCTAATTGCTTTAAGTGAAAGGTTAGATTGTTTATTTGAGATATTTCTTGTGTCTTTTTTTTTTAAATACATTTATTTATTTTTGGCTGTGTTGGATCTTCGTTTCTGTGCAAGGGCTTTCTCCAGTTGTGGGGAGCGGGGGCCACTCTTCATCATGGTGTGCGGGCCTCTCACTGTCATGGCCTCTCCCATTGCAGAGCATAGGCTCCACACACGTAGGCTCAGTAGTTGTGGCTCACGGGCTTAGTTGCTCTGTGGCATGTGCGATCTTCCCAGACCAAGGCTTGAACCTGTGTCCCCTGCATTGGCAGGCAGATTCTCAACCACTGCGCCACCAGGGAAGCCCCGATATTTCTTGTTTCTTAACTCAGGATTGTATTGCTATAAACTTCCCTCTTAGAACTGCATTTGCTGCATCCTATAGGTTTTGGGTCGTCAGGTTTTCATTGTCATTTTTTTCTAGGTATTTAAAAACTTCCTCTTTGATTTCTTCAGTGACCTCTTGGTTATTAAGTAGTGTATTTTTTAGCCTCTGTGTGTTGGTTTTTTTTTTTTTACAGATTTTTCCCTGTAATGATATCTAGTCTCATAGCGTTGTGGTCGGAAAAGATACTTGATAGGATTTCAATTTTCTTAAGTTTACCAAGGCTTGATTTGTGACCCAAGATATGATCTATCCTGGAGAGTGTTCCATGAGCACTTGAGAGGAAACTGATCTTAGAACTATACAAAAAAACCAGAAACACGGAGAGACAGAATCCTAGGACAAATGGTAAAAGCAAAGCTATACAGACAAAATGACACACAGAAGCATTCACATACACACTCACAAAAAGAGAAGGAGGGGAAAAAAATATATATATATATATTGTTGCTCCCAAAGTCCACCTCGTCAATTTAGGATGATTCGTTGTCTGTTCAGGTATTCCACAGACGCAGGGTACATCATGTTGATTGTGGAGATTTAATCTGCTGCTCCTGAGGCTGCTGGGAGAGATTTCCATTTCTCTTCTTTGTTTGCAC
>NW_020174642.1:2720336-2872675 GCF_003031525.2 Neophocaena asiaeorientalis asiaeorientalis
CCCTGGCAGTGGTGGGCTGCACAGGCTCCCCGGAAGGGGGGTGTGGATAGTGACCTGTGCTCGCACACAGGCTTATTGGTTGCGGCAGCAGCAGCCTTAGCGTCTCATGCCCGTCTCCGGGGTCCGCGCTTTTAGCCGCGGCTCACGCCCGTCTCTGGAGCTCCTTTAAGCGGCGCTCTGAATCCCCTCTCCTCGCGCACCAGGCAACAAAGAGGGAGGAAAAAGTCTCTTGCCTCTTCGGCAGGTCCAGACTTTTCCCCGACCCCCTCCCGGCCAGCCGTGGTGTATTAACCCCCTTCAGGCTGTGTTCATGCCGCCAACCCCAGTCCTCTCCCTGCGCTCCGACCGAAGCCCGTGTCTCAGCTCCCAGCCCCGCCTGCCCCGGCGGGTGAGCAGACAAGCCTCTCAGGCTGGTGAGTGCCAGTCGGCACCGATCCTCTGTGCGGAAATCTCTCCGCTTTGCCCTCCGCACCCCTGTTGCTGTGCTCTCCTCCGCGGCTCTGAAGCTTCCCCCCTCCGCCACCCGCATTCTCCACCCTCGAAGGGGCTTCCTAGTGTGTGGAAACCCTTCCTCCTTCACGGCTCCCTCCCACTGGTGCAGGTCCCGTCCCTATCCTTTTGTCTCTGTTTTTTCTTTTTTCTTTTGCCCTACCCAGGTACGTGAAGAGTTTCTTGCCTTTTGAGAGGTCTCGGGTCTTCTGTCAGCGTTCAGTAGGTGTTCTGTAGGAGCGGTTCCACGTGGAGATGTATTTCTGATGTATCTGTGGGGAGGAGGGTGATCTCCGCGTCTTACTCTTCCGCCATCTTGAAGCTCCTCCGGCCCGTGGTCCCTAGGACTCCTCATGTTTTCTTTATAGATACATAATGGAATATTATTCAGCCAAAAAAAAAAAATAGAATGAAATACTGCCATTTGTGAAAGCATGAATGGACCTTGCGGGCATTATGCTGAGTGAAACAAGTCAGACAGAGAAAGACAAATATCATATGATCTCACTTTTATGTGGAATCTAAAAAAACAAACAAAAAATAGAACTCATAGATACAGAGAGCTGATTGGTGGCTGCCAGAGGCGGGGGAGGGGAGCAGCTGGGCAAAATGGCTGAAGGGGTCAAAAAGTACAAATTTCCAATTATAAAATAAGTAAGTCTTGGGGATATAATGTACAGCACGATGACTATAGTTAATAATCCTGTATCACATATTTGGATGTTGTTGTTAAGAGAGTAGGTCTTAAAAGTTCTCATTACAAGAAAAAAGTTTGTAACTGTGGATGGTGATGGATGTTAACTAGACTTATCGTGGTCATCATTCCACAATATATAAAAAATATTGAAACAAATATAATGTTATGTGTTAAATAGACCTCAGTTTAAAAAACAAAACAAAAAACAAGCAACAACAACAAGACATGGGCTCTGAAGTCAGACAAAACTAGATTTCAATCTTGCTTCTGCTGCAGAGTGTAGGAACTTGGGAACATTACTTAGGTTCTGTTGGCTTCACTTTCCTCCTCTGTAAAATGGGGATAAAATTATACCCCTCTTAGTTTTATGGTAAAGATTAGATAACATAACATGTATTACAAAATAACACGGGGTCTCAGCAGATTTTCTTTTATTTACCTTCCCCTTCAAGTACCAAATGGGTAGTTCTTTACCCCTCGGGAAGCCTTAAAAAAACAAAATCTCACAGCTTGCAGTGATGCTCTATGCATCCTCTCATCACTTGTCGCATTCATTATACTAAAAGAATCCATTCAAGTCTTTTCCTTTCCCATTGGAAGGCAGGTCTCTTGAGACCCAGGGCCATGTGTTACCCATTTTTACCCCAAACTCAGTGCCTGGAAAACAATAGGAATTCAATTGATGCGGAGCTGCTGAACTATTGAACTTCCAGGCAGAGATTCTGAGGGTGGCTGATCAATGGTGCCTTTAGAAAAGCGAGAGATGTGGGTTAGATGCACAGAGCAAATAGTTGACTATTTTCTGGACTTGTTTAACTTTGGGTATGTGTTTATTTGGACTCCAAAGGGAATATTTATGTGAACATGTCATCTTACTGGTTAGAGGCAGCATAGGAAGGTGGAGTTACACTGCCTGGGTTTGAATCCTTATTCCATCTCCTACTTGCCTGTGGGATCTTGGGCAAGTTTTTGGATATATTTGTACATCAGTTTCCTCATCTTTAAAATGGGACAGCAGTGGTACCAACCACATAGGGCTATTGGGAGAATTAAATGAGATAATGTAAAAAAAAAACACTCATTACATAGTATGCACCCCATATTACATATGCTTAGGATAAAAGCTACTTCCCAATAGATGAGATTTAGGCTGTGGGAAGGGGCTTGATCTGGGGCTACAGCGCTTGCTCAGTAGTTACTGTATTTGTAGGAGTACTGGCTTGGCTGCTGTAACAAAGACATTCCAAAGTGTGGTGACTTACCAAGATAGAAGTTGATGTTTTTCCCATGTACCAGTCAGCAATTCAGGGCTGTTGGGTCAGCTCTTCATCCTCTACGTGGAGAATGGCTACCTGAACCATCTTTGTGCTCTGAGGAGTCTGCTCTAGTTCCTGTCATCTCTTTCCGGCAAAGGAAAGGGGGAAAGGGACTGGGAGTGGGGAGGGGATTATCCTTCCAATTCTTTGAGGGCAAGGTCAAGAAACGACCCTCATCCCTTCTGCCAACCCTACTTAGTCACATGATCATGCCCACTGTAGGGGAGGCCGGGAAATGTGGTCTTTAGCCAGATGTGCACATTGCCAGCTAAAATGTTACATGGTGAAAGGAAAGAAGAACTGAAATTGGGGGACAATCAGCAGCCTGTCAGAGCCTCTCAGGACCTCATTAAATGGCAAGAGTGATACATTTCAAGAGGGCTCTTTGCTGGATTCCAGCAGCAGCAGTACGCTATACAATGCTCAACTCCCCTCACACCAGGGGGGAATTTAGGAAATGATTCAGGTTCCCTGGCTGACTCATACATTGAACATCCTGGAGAGAAAAGTAGCTGTACACCCATTTGAGGCTTGGGGTTTAGTTTATAATAATAATAATGACTTTGGCACAGAAAACTTCCTGAGGGTTAATGAATGACTGGCTTGGATTAATAGCCCATATCGCTGCCTGAAGTGTATCAACTCCTTCCAGCTTCATTTAATCTACAGGAAATTCTTTGTACGCCCAGCTATTACTGCTTCAATCTCACAAAATAAAAATGAATGGATGCTTCATTGGAAGTTGGGGAAAAAAAAAAAAAAAACTTGATCACCATTGTGTGTGGCTACCAGGCTATTTTTTTTTTTTTCAGACACATTTCCTGCATTTTCTTTCCTTCTCTTTCTGGCTTCCATTTGTTGCGGTGGCAGCAACAGCAGCAGCAGCTGGCCCTCTAGATTAGCTTTAACTCCCTTGCTATTTATAGCGCACTCTGCAAAGCTCATCACACTTGTGATTCCCTATTTAAACGTGCCTTCCCAGCGAGATTGGGAGCTCTAGGAGGTCAGAGACAACCAGAAGACCCTGGGCTCGGCAGAGCCTGGCCGCAGCACTGCTCAGTAACGATTTGTTGGATTTAACCAAATAGAGTAGCTGCTGAATTTTGAACAAGTGGCCATCAGTCCGGTGGATTCCTCAAAGCAAACCTGGGAATCTTTGCATTTAGCTGGATTTAAGATAGCACACTTTTAGCCCATAAGAATTTGATCAGAGTTTCCCAAGAGGGCAACTTGAAACAGAAAGGCAAGGTTGTAGAAATAGTTGTAGAAGATGTTGTCTAATGCCATCAAGCTGTCAACTGTGGAGAGAAACCAGGGATGTGCCAAAGTAACTGGTGACTCTTCCTGCCTGTAGGGATGCCCACTGCTTCCCTGGCCTCGGATTCTCTGCCAGTAGATGTCATTGACAAAATAAGCATGTTTCCCTCAGCAAAGTCCTCTGGTTCGGGGAATTAGAATTTAGGGATGGCTCTAGATTCCCTCTGCTATGCTATTTAAACTCCTGCCTTCTTGTCTGGTATGCGGTCAGCATCCGTGAGGAATTGCCAAGCGAAAGGAGCAGGCCCTGAGCAAAGCTCTCCTCAGCAGATCTTGTGATTGTCCCTCATAGAGCCGACCTCGTCTCAGTTGAGGATGGCTACCCCAGCCATCAATAATCTACCTTGATTCCACACTGGTCCCCCAAGGTGGGCTTCAGACAGCTTCCCACCTCAACCCCCCTAATTAAAACAAGCCAAGTGGGTCCCAGCTACAGAAAATTCCTGGCAACAGAGATGGTGTTGGTGGCTTTTAAACCAGTGGTGGAGTTTGAGTTAAAGAAACAGGAAGCCAGGGCTTCCCTGGTGCTGCAGTGGTTGAGAGTCCGCCTGCGGATTCAGGGGACACGAGTTCATGCCCAGGTCCGGGAGGATCCCACATGCCGCGGAGCGGCTGGGCCCTGAGCCATGGCCACTGAGCCTGCGCGTCCGGAGCCTGTGCTCCGCAACAGAAGAGGCCACAAGAGTGAGGGGCCCGTGTACCGCAAAAAAAAAAAAGAAAAGAAAAAAAGAAAAGAAACAGGAAGCCTGGCACAGTCAGCAAGGGAGGTTAGGTAGGCATAGGATTAAGTGTTTAGAAAATGCTTGTTTCCTTCTGTCCTTATGAGAGCTGATAGGGGATTTCAGAGTTTTGGGGGCGGGGAGCCCTGGAAAAGAATGAGAGAGTTTAATCAACTAGAGGGACCTACCCAACTTACATTTCTCAGTGTTTGTTACATGGTATGTTTGCCCAAGTTAAAGGTGCCAAAAATAGAAATGAAAGCTCCATCACATTAAGCTTTGATACGCTGTCATCTTCTGGCTAGGGATCTTTGACTTTTATTTGTTCTCTTTAACCCAGGGCATGAAATGTGCTGTGATCCCTCAGATAATACTGTGGTATCATGTCCAAGTAGTATGTATCTAACTGGCCTTTATTTATACATAAACATATAGATTATTAAAGCTAGGTGAGGTCAAAATTTCTGTATCAAAGGGAGTCGTTCGTGGAGAAGCTTTCATATGTAAAAAAATACTGACTAGCTCAGCAACAGACAGGCTTTCCTGATAAATTGTTTTCTCAGAAGATGAGACAAGGACAGATACTTGCAGTTCTTCCATTGAGAGCGTCCAGAAAGTCAGAGGAGCTTCCCCCACTCCTTCTAGTGAGCACTGGAGCCATCCTTTCACCTCTCTGGGCCTCAGAGTCCTTGTTAAGTTAAATGAGGTACTTTCTCAGTCTACCATTCCTGGGGTTTTGGAGGAGCTAAAAATGAAAGAGAAAATTCAACACGTGTCAGGTGAACAGGCCTCAAGGTTGGGCTCCGGCACAAAGGTGACCAACGTCTATTCATGATGTGCCTGCCTTCTGATCAACTTCAGGAAAGGCAAACGTTGGAGTTCAAGACCTTCCAAATGAGAGCCCTCGGTGGTATCCATCCTACTCACATTCTGTTATTTAGCAGGACTCTCAAGGGGCAGGACCTTTGCTTTCCTGCAAACCTTTCTTTAAGTCCACTGCTGGAGGTGGGCATGTGAGGTAGACAAGATCATCACTTTATACTGCAATACGAAGACGGCAATGTGATCAGAGAAGACAAAGCACAACATTGAGCTTAATGACGGCTTTTAAAAATGACTCGTCCTAGTCAAGTTTTTATTTGGTGCTTCTCAGTTTTCCATTGGCTACGGTTTGAGGGATGAATGCAGTTCAATGATATGTTCTCTTTCTCACGCTTCTCTCTCCTCCTGCTAATAGCATGTGTGTGCGTGCACAGGTGTGTGTGTGTGTGTGTACACATCCGCGTGCTTACTTAATTTATCTGTTTTGCAATTATTGTATCGCAAACTGCGGCAGTCTCAGAAGCAACGTGGTGTAACAGAACGAATGTGAGGCTTAGGGTCAAAGGCCAGAGTGTGAATTCTAGCTCCACTTACTTGCTGGGTGGCTTGAAGCGAGTCAGAGTAAACTTCCCTGTTTACTCATTTTATTAGTTTCCTATTGCCACTGTAATATATTACCGCAAACTTGTTGGCTTAAAATAATACTCATTTAGGGCTTCCCTGGTGGCGCAGTGGTTGGGAGTCCGCCTGCAGATGCAGGGGGCACGGGTTTGTGCCCCGGTCCGGGATGGTCCCACGTTCCGCGGAGCGGCTGGGCTCGTGGGCCGTGACTTCTGGGCCTGCGCGTCCGGGGCCTGTGCTCCGCAGTGGGAGAGGCCACAACAATGAGAGGCCCGCTTACCACAAAAAATAATAATAATATTCATTTATTCTCTTAGAATTCTGGAGGTCAGAAGTCTGAAATCAACTTCACTGGGCTAAAGTCATGTGTTGGCAAGGCCACGATCCTTCTGGGGGCTCCAGCGGGGAGTCCGTTTCTTTGCCTTTTCCAGCTTCTAATGCCATATTCCCTGCATTTTGTGGTTCTTGTCTCCCTCTTCCATCTTCAAACAGCAAAACATCTTGCTTCAGTGGTCACACTGCCTTCTTTCCTGTTGAATCTCCCTCTACATCCCCTTTTTTAAAAAAAATTATTTATTTATTTTTGGTTGCGTTGGGTCTTCATTGCTGCGTGCAGGCTTTCTCTAGTTGCGGTGAGCGGGGGCTATTCTTCGCTGTGGTGCACGGGCTTCTCATTGCGGTGGCTTCTCTTGTTGTGGAGCTCGGGCTCTAGGCGCACGGGCTCAGTAGTTGTGGCGCACGGGCTCAGTAGTTGTGGCACACGGGCTTAGTTGCTCCGTGGCATGTGGGATCTTCCCGGACCAGGGCTCGAACCCGTGTCCCCTGCATTGGCAGGCGGTTTCTTAACCACTGTGCCACCACGGAAGCCCCTACTTCCCTTTTATAAGAACATTTGTGATTGCATTTAGTGCCCATCTGGATAATCCAGAATAATAGCTTCAAGACCTTTAGCTTAATCACGTCTGTAACAGCTCTTTTTCCATATAAGGTAATAGTCACAGATTCCAGGGATTAGGGCACGGGCATCTTTGGGGGCCATTATTCAGCCTACCACACTCATTTATTAAGTAAAGATAGTAATTCCTATCCTAAAGGACACAAAAATTAAAAGCGGCAACATTTGTGAAAATGTACATAGTGGACTTCAATAAATGTCACTGAGTCTAGAAGAGGGAGGAGTTGCCCTCCCATTGGCCAGTCTCTACCCCAGATGGACACAATAAAGAATGACAGGGCCAGGACTGATGTGGCCCTGAATGTTCAGGGTCTGAGTTGGCTATAGGTGCCAGTGCCCTTGGCCATAGAATGACTCCAGGAGCAAAGTTCAGAGGAAGGCAGAAGATGCTTCAAGAAAGAGACCCAGGTGCTAATGACCAGAGAAGCCCAGGCTTTCTGACCTTGCTCGAGCATGACGAGGATTCATTTCTCCCAAGTGGGAAGATTATTATTTTTTACTGCTTAGAGATCAGATAGTACCTGGTTACCTTGTAATTCCAGGAGGTGTCAAGTTGAACACCACCATCAAGTCTTAATGCATTTGGGGCCCCAGCTCTAGCCACAGCAGCAAATATCTTCTTCCTTTTTCTTGAGCTGGATATTCACCAGGCAGTTATGGTGTTATTATATAGGAAGAGAAGACACACAAACATCTTTTGTTTCCAGGAAGGCAGTGTGTGGGCTATTGATCCTTACATAACCCCTCTTCCCCATGAAGCCTTGTTATCCTGGGGAATGAGATTACCCCTCAGCATTCTTAGGGCAGGGGGGTTGGGGCCAGTGTGTGCAGCCACTTCCCTGGAATTGTCACCATCCTTCTGGCCTCTGGGGGAGAGCTGCCAGAGTGCTCAGAGATGGAAGTATGTTGGGAATTCCATGGGTGCAGCCAGCAAGAATGGGCTCACAGGCCCGTGGTCAGGAGAGGGGGCAAGGCCTGGAGAGGGGCTCTCCTAGGGAACACGTGGGTCCCCCAAGTCTGGTCACGGGATGAGGAATTACAGTTGGGTTTCTGCTCGATGCAGCTGTGAATTCCTGTCACAGGAGCTTTGACGCATTTGTCATTTGCTTAAGTGCCTGAGCCCGAATGATACTCTTTCGGTCCCTGTAAGGGAGGGAGATGGGGCAACCATCACCCCCTGCCCCCATGGCTCTTCTTGCCTTACCAGGAGCTTTCCGAGAGTCCCTCCTTTGACTCTCCTGGTAACTCAGGGGATGGGTGAGATGTAACATCAGAGGTCTTTGTCTCCACTCCACAGGAACCGGGCTCAGAGGGCTTGAGTGGCTTCTCAGAGACACGCAACACACGTGGCCAAGCCTGAGTCCAGGGCTCTGTTCATGACACCAAGAACCGGGAACTTCCTGTTTCTGACCCCTCTTATGGATTTATTCAGTTTGAAGACTGTATTTTATGTTCCTCAGAGCCATCTTGTTGAGGTATAGGGTGACCGGCCATCACCATTTGCTCAAGCACTAAGGGGTCTTCTGGTCTGTGAGGTTTTCAGTTCTAAAACTGAGCAAATTGAGACGACTTCGTCACCCTTTGTACGGCCTCCCATAAACACCCAATCCCCTGTGCAGAGGGGACTGGTGAGGGGGAGAGTGCCTGCGTCTGGCCTGCATTCTCCAGGAGCTGCACAGCCCTTGCATCTGTCAAGGTCCGATTGGGGAAATAGGCCTTCTAAGTATTTAAACAAGGGAACATACATAATCCAGGAAATTGGTGGGAAAACTGAGAAGCCAAATAGGGAAGAGTGAGACAACTCAGAGACTAGCAACAACAGATGCCACGACCACCCCTAGGCTGAAGGAAGGAGGAAGGGCTACCGGGCCTGGGGGTTGGGGTCACCCTTGGGTGCTGGAGCCAGGGTGGGCCTGACACGTGGAAGCTGGAGTCACCAGAGACCCAGCCACCAGTGCAGACGCTGCTGTTGGGCCAGAGGGGGTACACACGCTGGCAGCTCCCCACCTCTCGCCCTAACCCTCGGTCTCCCAGCAAGAGTTTCTCCTCTTTTGTGGAAGGGCCAGGGGTGGGGATGTAAGTTAAGCCTGGCTCATTGGCCATGCAGGAGAACGTTCCTCATGCCTGGGTTTCCCGTCCGGGGGAGATGCAGGCTTCTTCACATGTCAGCTTCAGTGCTGACACACGCGTTTGGAATCAATCCCCCGTGACAATCGGCTACTTTAATCAAAGAAACTCAGAATCATCAAACATTTAAGCTGAAAGGCATCTCCAAGATCATCAGCTCAGATGGGGAACAGAAGCCCGGGCTGCTGATGGAGGGATGGTGGTGCCAGTGTCAGGACCAGAACGGGGTCCATCCGCTGCTCAGGCTGCGGCAACTTCCGCCACCGGCTGCCTCGGCCCTCAGGACCACGGGGGCAGGAGGCTGTGGTCCCACTGCGCAGGCGCTGGTGGAGTGTGCCGACTCTAGCCCTTCACGGTGACAGTGGGGACATGGGCATGAGACTCCTGCCTCTAGGAGGCTAACAGCTGTAATTGCATATGCTTACTTCAAGAGAAGGAAAACTTTTCCAGGAAAATACGTCATGGCTAGATGTTCTGACTCCACCTTTATCCAGAACACAACAGGAGGGAGTACCAAAAAAGTTAATGCTTTGATTTCAGGGGATGATGGGATTTAGATAAAAAATTTTTTTCTTCTATTTTGTTCTCCAACAATATTATGTTGCTTCAATAAACGCTACATCTCACATATACGATATGTGTGTTTATTCAACAAATATTTATTGTGTTCCTACCATTCAGTCATTCCACAAACGTTCATTAGATGCTTAATATTGAGTGAGGAATTGTGCCAGTGATGAGCGAAGCGGGTGTATTTGGCGTTCTCTCCAAGCTCACCATCTGTGTCCCAGGTACTGGCGAGGGCTCTCCCTCTGTCTTTGTCTTCTCCCTTCCCTCCTTTCTTTCTTTCCCAAGCCCCACCACCCTGGGAGGTACGATGCTATGCTGTAAATAGTAACCGATGGTGTTTCTTCCACGTTTGCCTGCGCCTGCTCTTGCAGAATCTCCAACCACTCTGCAAAGCCCACCTCCAAGAGTTTATTGATATATCACAGGAAGTATAACTTTAAAAAATTCTTCCCGGTCTTCCCTGGTGGCACAGTGGTTGAGAGTCTGCCTGCCGATGCAGGGGACACAGGTTCGTGCCCCGGTCCGGGAAGATTCCACATGCCGCGGAGCAGCTGGGCCCGTGAGCCATGGCCACTGAGCCTGTGCGTCCGGAGTCTGTGCTCCTCAACGGGAGAGGCCACAACAGTGAGAGGCCCGCGTACCGAAAAAAAAAAAATCTTCCCTAGCTGAATTTGTTTTTTAA
This sequence comes from Neophocaena asiaeorientalis asiaeorientalis, assembly GCF_003031525.2. NCBI lineage: Eukaryota > Metazoa > Chordata > Mammalia > Artiodactyla > Phocoenidae > Neophocaena > Neophocaena asiaeorientalis. The sequence goes on from NW_020174642.1 coordinate 2,730,652, forward strand.
TTACTACTATTTTATTTATTTAACGTTTTTTCTGCGTTTGAGTTTTCGTTGCTGTGCGAGGGCTTTCTCTAGTTGAGGTGAGCGGGGGCTATTCTTCATTGTGGTGCATGGACTTCTCATTGCTGTGGCTTATCTTGTTGAGGAGCGCGGGTCTAGGCACATGGGCTTCAGTAGTTGTGGCGTGTGGGCTCAGTAGTTGTGGCTCGCGGGCTCTAAAGCACAGGCTCAGCAGTTGTGGCGCATGGGCTTAGTTGCTCCACGGCATGTGGGATCTTCCCAGACCGGGGCACGAACCCGTGTCCCCTGCATTGGCAGGCGGACTCAACCACTGTGCCACCAGGGAAGCCCTGGCAGGTGGATTCTTAACCACTGTGCCACCAGGAAAGTCCTTTCCCTAGCTGAATTTAACTCCTATCTTGAACCCCCACTTTGCTATGTCATGTTAGGGTTCCCATGTTTCCTCTGGAGATATATATGTTCCAGGGGGCTTTGATGTACCAAGATATGTCTGGGAGTCCGTCCAGTCCTTGCTGATTTCCGTGGAGTTGTCCATGGTCGTTGGTCCACACAGGTTGCCAGGATCCCTCCCCTGCTGCAAGCTCTGTTCAGTCCATCAGCTCTGTGTTTCCCATCCACACTTGGGTACACAGTAACCTGCCACTGCTTCTGCCCTACAGTGGCGGCCAAGGTCATTTTACCTAGCAGTTTTTCCTCCTCTGGGGTCTAGGCCCTTCTTGTTGGGTGCTACCTGAGCAAAGAGGCCCAGGGTTCCCCTGCTATCAGAGTCCACATGGAGGTTGGTCCAGCACTTGGCCTGGGGTGGGGATGGAGGGCTCTTCTCACTGGGACCCATCAGCACCTGCGGCCCATTGCTTCCATGTGTCCTCTTTCTCCTCCCATCCAGAAGAGCTTTACTTAGACTGGAACACGTGTTCACTGGATGCTCTTCCCAACCTGTCACCTAGGGGTGATCTTGGTCCTTTCCATGTCCCTTGGAAACTCAAAAACTAGAAGATATTCTATTATCACGTCCCTTCGCTGAGGCACTGGGCATCAAATGACTCAGCTGCTCCCTCTAAAGTTTGGAGGAAAGAAGAGAGGGCTAAGGATACAAGGGAATTGTGGCTAAGACCATTATTTATTATTTCAATAATATTATCCTCCCGGTGATACATATACTTATATGTGAATACTATAAAATTCTATAAATTTATAATTAGGTGGTTAGATCATTTATAGATGATATCTGTTCATAGACTACAGATGATTTTTATTTTCTTTCTAAAACTTATGTGTATTTTAAAATTGTACATATTTTTGGGCTTCCCTGGTGGCACAGTGGTTGAGAGTCTGCCTGCCAATGCAGGGGACACGGGTTCAAGCCCTGGTCTGGGAAGATCCCACGTGCCACGGAGCAGCTGGGCCCGTGAGCTACAAATACTGAGCTCTGCGCATCTGGAGCCTGTGCTCCGCAGCAAGAGGCCGCGACAGTGAGAGGCCCGCGTACCGCGATGAAGAGTGGCCCCCGCTTGCCACAACTAGAGAAAGCCCTCGCACAGAAACGAAGACCCAACACAGCCAAAAATAAATAAATGAATAAATAAATTTATAAAAAAAAAATTGTACATATTTTTGTTAGATGAATTTCATCCATAACCCAGGCTTTAAATACCATCTATAATGTGCTAATAATTCCAAGATTTAAGTCTATAGCACAAACCCCTCCTCTGGACTCCAATTGCAGAAGTGATGGCTCCACTGGGAGGTCTCACGGGTGTTATCAATTTAAAAGTCTACAATGGACAATTTGAATCTGCTTTCTCCTGTCCCAAAATTTAAAAATGTGCTCTTTTCTGTGTCTTTCTCATCTCCGTCAAAGGCACCCCCAGTCTCTCGTTAAGTTTTTTTGAGTAATCCTTGATCCCCACTGCAGATTTCCTATCCTGTCTGTTTGTAGGTGAGCTGCATTTCCCTCCAAAGTACGTGTCCACTCCATTCCACCTGCACGGCCACCACTCTGCTCCAAGCCAATGTCATCTCCAACCTGCATGACCGTACAGATTTTTACCCCTACTCTAGGTGTAGTTTTCTTCATTGATTACTAAAGAGACAGGGTGATCATTAACCAATGTTGAATAAACAGACCTCTGAGGTTTCTCACCCTGGGGCACACTGAAGAGTGTCAGGAGAGAATCAGTGTTGTTGTCAACCATTAGCTGCCATAGCAAATGTCCTTGTGACTTTCCATTTCTCCCTCCTATTGGGAAACCTGGTTTGCTTTCTCTGAATCTTACTAGAAACGGCATGCCTCTCCTGGTCAGTTGCCAGGTGGGTCCCGCTGGCTCAGCTTCAGCTGCCCTGGAGGATGGCTGCTGGCCTGATTCCTTTGAGGTCTGCCCAAGGCTCCCCAAAGTCAATGACTCACATGCCATGGAGCCCAAGCTTAGGTCGTTCCAAATACACTCCTGATTTGATGAAAATCTGGTCACTTTTTCCGCATGAAGATATTCATCATTCTTTAATTCTCACTCTTTCTTTTACTTCTAACCTTCCATTTGGGGTTATTTTCCTTTTCGTTTTAGATGCTGATCTGCTGGTGGTGAATGCTCTTGGGATTTTGCATTTTATCTTGTCCCAAAATGTCTGCATTTAATCTTTATTCTTGAAGGATATTTCCCATGCCTAGAGGATCTAGGTTTTTCTTTTGGCAAATTGAAGACATCATTGCATATTGTTCTGGCTTTCATTGTGGCTTTTGAGAAGTCAGCTGATTGTTTTTCTATGGCTTCTTTAAAGGCAATCTCTTTTTTCTCAGGCTGCTTTAAGATTTTCTTTTCCTCTCTCTCTGTCTCTGTCTCTTTTTCTCTTTTCTGAATATGAATGTCTTTTTCATTGTCTTGCTTGGGATTCATTGGTCTCGATTCTGGGGATGAGTGTCATTAGTTCTCGATAATCATCCATCATCAGATATTCAAATATTTTTTTTCTGTGTCTTTTCCTCTTTTTACTCCATCTGATACATACATTAAATGTTTATTAGGTTTACTCATTGTATACTCTATTACCCTCTCTTCTGTCTTTATAATCTTTTTATCTTCCCATACTATAATCTTGATAGTTTCTTCTGCTTTAGTTTTGGTATACAAATTCTCTCTTCAGCTGTGTATAAAAGTGTGGTTAAAATCATCCACTAGGTCCTTAATTTTAGCTAATATATTTTTCACACCTAGAAATTCTTTTTAACATCAATTATGACCCTTTTTATAGTTTCCAGTTCTTTGCTAAAATTTTCAAACTTGCTGATTATTTCTTTGACAGAATTGTTTGAGTCTGTATCTAGTAATTCAAATATCTGAAATCTTGGTGTTTCTCTTGTCTGTTGGCTCTCACTCACGGTGTCATGTTTTCTTGTATGTCTGGTTGTCTTTGAATATGACCAGCTCCAGTTTTTTCTGGGCATGCCGAGAGGGCACACATCATGGACATCACCTGTCCACGATTCCCCAGCGTTCTGCTTGGTCTTCCTCTCCTGCCCTGGTAGCCCTCAGTCACGTTCAAGGAGAAGCCTCTGCCATCTGCAGAGATGCGTGAAGTCATCTCATGTTTGCCTTCAGTGAAAGTTGCCTCCCGCAGGTCATTGCCTCTTCCTCAGACAACCAATGTCACTCTTGCTTATTGTGCCAAAACACTAAGTGACGCTCAGAGGGTCCGAGTGAGTCTGTATCCTCTGAGGTTCTCAGAAAACTGCAGCCACACAGCTATCTGTGCAACAGTGACACATGCGGGTGGCAGCGGCGGTGGTGGGTCCCTAAGCTGCTTGGGCCAGTTTTTAATATTTTGAGTAAAACGACTCCTTCCATATTCACTTGTGGTTCCTCTGGCTATAGCCCACGTGGACAATTCTGGTCACAGGGATCAGAGTACACTGTAAATATAACAGCCCCTCCCATTTGCTGATAGTGGTTATGATTTTTTCAGAGGGCAGTCAAGCTTTTCAAGTCTAACTTTCCCTTCCTTTCAGGTACTCACTTGAGCTACTTGGTGCACGCAGATTAGCTTCTGGGGCAGGGATGGGGGGCACCGCACATGCTGCCAGACATTCTCAGACACATGGAACCTGGGAGGGGGAGGTGGGGGTGAGGATGGGGGTGGGAACACACATTCACTCACACCTGCTACTCATCTATTTTTGGCCTAAGTGCCTTGAGCTCTTCTTCGGGAAAGCACATGCACTCTTTCGAGTCCCCAGGTTCCACTTGGTAAATTTCCTACAGCCACACTCTGAAAGTCCCTGCCACCTTCCTCCCAGCCTCGGAGCTGGTGTGCCCGGGCATGCCTGCCTGCCCACTTCCTGTTTCACCTAAGTGGACTGGGAGTCAGCTGTGAGCTTGGGGAGAGGGGCACCCACAGTCTCCGCCCTCCTAGTCCCGGACACTCTATGTCCAGTCCCAGGGACTGCTCCCAGAACAGTGTCACTCTCTGTGCTTGTCCCTTGAGACTCACTCGTGGACTCCCTAAAAGTGCAGTTTATTCCGTTTTCATTGACAAGAGGGGACTCCACCATCCTAATATCATATGAAGGCCTGAGGAATCACATCTTACACCCTCATGAAAAACACAGCAGCTTGTCACGATGAACGATGTCACCGTGAATAATGCAGTTTTGAGCTGGAGCTCCTTCTTATTCCAAGAATCAGTAAATTTCCCATTTCTCCTGTATTTTCTCCCCTCCCCCATTACATGTAGGTTTAACAAGTCATCAATCATTGTGGTTTTACTCCTGGGTAGAATTGTTTTTTCTACTGTTATTGCATTGCCAACCGATGGAAGCATGAAAAAGGAATCTGATTAACTAATAATTTGAGATGAACTTAAAATCTCAACAATCTTGCAGGGAGAATGAACTACAACTAATCAAAGATGCTAGAATCTTCAAGGAGAAAAGGACTCATGGGATACCAGCTTAGTCCTTTTACAGGACCAGAAAGAAAACTAAGGTCCAGAGAGGAAACTGGCTTGCCCAAGCTCACAAAGCAGGTATCTGGTGGCACCAGTGCTAGAGTTCAGATGTCCTGACCCCCGACCAGCAGCCTTCTTGTGGTTGGAGAAAATGGAAAAACAGCTTATGTTTAAAATTTTAAATCATGCCAACACAAATATTTGTATTCTACAAACATCAAGCATTGCTGTGTGCCGCTTGTTACGCGTTTCATAATTATTATCTCTAAGAGCTCACGGTATTTTACATATAGGATTCCATTACTTACCATCTCAGCCTTTGAGGCATTTGAAGGGACCCCACTGTCCAGGGAGGAAATTGGATTTATTGATTAGTAGGTGGGTGGTTTGGGTGCCTGGGGACCCCTACCTTTGTCTTTTGATATAAGACTGCATTATAGGGCCACATTCATACTCTCACTAAGCCACTGTATTGAGTGAGCACCTACTGTGTGCCAGGAGCTTGAGAGAGAGTGGTGAGCAAAGCAGAAAAAGCCCCTGCGCACACAGAGAAGAGAGAAACAATAAAGAAGCAAACAATTGCACTTGTAACGTAACGCCAAGTGTGGGAAATGCCACAAAGAGAAGAAAAGCGAGGGAGGATGCCATTTTGGAAAGGGTAGTTAGAGGAGGTCTCCCTGAGCGCAGGCCTGCAGTGCTGGGAGGGTAAGTCCTGAGAATGTCTGGAGGAAAAACATCATTCCAGGTGGAAGGAAGGATGTCAACTGGAAGGCCAGGATGGCTATAGATGAGGAGGAAGGGGGTGGGCTGGGAAATGAAGTCAGAGACAGAGGCTGTGCCAGATCACATAAGGGTGCAAAGAACATGGAAGGAGTTGCCTTTTTAAAAAAATTGTGGTAAAACACAAATAACGTAGCATTTACCATCTTAACCATTTTAAAGTGTACATTCAGTGGTGTTAAGTGCAGTCACATTGTGCAACCAATCTCCAGAACTCTTTTCTCTTATAAAACTAAAACTCTGTATCCATTAAATAAAAATTCGCATTCCCCCTGCCCCCAGCCCTTGGTCACCACCATTCTACTTTCTGTCTCTATGAATTTGATTACACTAGGGACCTCATACAAATGGAATCATGCAGAATTTGTCCTTTGTTTCTGGCTTCTTTCACTTAGCATAATGTCCTCAAGCTTCATCCATGTTGTAGCATGTGTTAGAATTTCTTTCCTCTTTGAGGCTGAATAATATTCCATTGTATGTATATATATAACATTTTGCTTTTTCACTCATCTGTTGTTGGACACCTGGGTTCTTTCTCTTGACTATTGTGAGTAAAACTGTTATGTATGAACATGGGTGTACAAATATCTCTTCCAGACCCTGCTTTCAAATCTTTTGGGTATGTACCCAGAATTACCAGATCATAAGGTAATTCTGTGTGTGTGTGTGTGTGTGTGTGTGTGTGTGTTTTAGTGGAATCACCATACTGTTTTCTGTAGTTGCTTGACCATTTTATGTTCCCACCAACAGTACTCAAAGGTTCCAATTTCTCTCCAACGTGCTCTCCAACACTTATTTGCTAATTTTTTTTTGATAGTAGCCATCCTAAGTGATGTGAGGTGGTATCTCACTGTGGTTTTGATTTGCAGGTGTTGGATTTTATTCTAAGGGTGGTAGGGAGCATTCAGTGGATGAGAGGCAGGCTTGAGGGTAGGAGAACAGGATGCTCAGATTCAAAGGGATCTCACTGGTCACTGTGTGGAGAGTAGATGGTAGGAGACTCCAGAGATAAATTGGGAGGTGCTGGTAGCTTGGACGAGGATGAGAGCAGAGGAGGTGGGAAGTTGTCAGATCTGGGTGTACTTTGAAGGTAGAGTTGACAGGTTTTGCAGATGGATTGAATATGGAGTTTGAGAAAAAGAAAAGAGTCAAGGATGATGACAGATTTTTGGCCTGATAGGGAATGGTAACACCATTAACTGAGACGGGGACCAGAAGGATGGGATAGGTTTCAAGTGGGGAGGGAAATCAAAAGTTGTGCTTAGAATATTACAGTTGGAAAGTCAAATACACATTAGACAACCAAGTGGACATGGCTGAGGTCTTTGAAGCTCAGAGAGAAGTCTGGGTAAAAGATAGGAATTTGATTTGTGGGGTTATCATACAGATTTAGCATTTTTAGCCCCGGGGACCCAGTGAGATTGACGAGGGTTGGCAAACTATTCCCCATGGGCCAAATCTAGCCTGCTGCCTCTTTTTGTACCAATGGTTTTTACATTTTTGAATGTTAGAAAAAAATGTTTAAAAGAATAATATTTTGTGACACATGAAAATTATATGAAATTCAAATTTCGGTGTTCACAAATAAAGTTTTATAGGAACCCAACTACGCTCATTTGTTGATGTATAGTCTTTTTAGTTTTTTGAAATTTTCAAGGAGACTTTGCTTTCTGTATAAATTTTAAAATAGGAACTCAGTTCATCATTGTCTGTGGCTGCTTTCTTGACCTAGGGAATAAGTGAGGGAAGGAAGAAAGAGAAGAGATACAGGTGCTGAGGCCTGGGCAGGGCTTGTCAAAGGTCAGCCACTGTCCCTGTGAGGCCAGGGCACCAAGATGGCACCACCTTTATGAGCAACTGTGTCCAGGGGCCCAGCAAGCCGGGCCAGCTTAGCATCTTCTGGACAGCTGAGGTCATAGCGGCTCATGACAGGCACATCCATTAGCTGGAACCATGTGAAATGGCTGATGTCCAACCTTGTTTTCCTCACTGTATTACTTTCCTAAGGCTGCCATAACAAGTCACCACAAACTGGGTAACTTTAACATTTGTTCCCTCATAGTTTTAGAAGGCGCACGTCTGAAATCAAGGTGTCAGCAGGGTCGTGCTCCTGACAAAGGCTCTGTGGAGGGATCCTTCCTTGCTTCTCCTCACCTTCTGATGCCCAGTCTTTGGCATCCCTCGGCTTATAGTGGGACCACTCCAATCTCTGCCTCTGTCCTCACATGCCTTCTTCCCTGTGTCTCTGTGTCCAAATTCCCCTCTTCTTATAAGGACACCAGTCATGGGGCTAGGGCCCACTCTCATTCAGTGTGACCTCATCTTAACTTGATTACATCTTCAAAGACCTTATTTCCAAATAAGGTCCCATTCACAGGTACCGGGATTAGGACTCTAACATATCTTTCGGGGGACACAATTCTACCCACTATACTTGCAGACACAAAAGTCACATGGTTTAATCTAAGAGTGCTTGAGTTCTAGAGACGTTTTTTATAAGGACACAGCCAGGCGACCGATCTTGGGGAGGAAAAAAGAAAAAAAATATCCCTTTATTTGTTTTAAGATCCTCACCACTCCTCCACTGCCTTTGGGCAGACCCGCTGCCTCCCCATGGGCAGAATTTGGACAGAAGAATAACACAAGCTTCTCTGATGTCATCACCAAACTCAGGCAACCCGCTCTGGAGTTTCGGGTAGAGGTTTTCTGCCAGGGATTCCGAGGCTTGGGCCTGAGATGCCACATAAAGAGGCAGCGAGGAGATTATGGGGGAAGGAGCATTGAACCAGAGTCTAGGGGCTGCCACTGCGAGGCTGTGTGACCTTCAGCAAGTCCCTCCTCCTTGTTTCCATGATCCTCAGCTTCTCCTGCAGGAAGGAAATCACCACGGCTCTATCTCCCTCTCGGTGCCGCCATGAGGATGAGAGGAAATCTGAGGACTTGGACCCAGCAAGCACTCTGCAAACGTGATGCTGTTTCCAGATGAAGCAAACCTGACATCATAGAATGACTGAAAGCTTGACACTTAGCATTTCATCTGTCATGGATCAAGTTTCTTTTCAATGAATCACATTTTTTGAACTGGAAAAATTTCTGGGTAACTCTTTTTTCAGTCTTCTTTTTTCTCCCCTCCAGTTGTAGTAAAATACACACAACTGAAATTTTATCATTTTAACCATTTCAAAGTGTACCATTCAGTGGCATTAAGTGCATTCTACTTCCAGAATATTTTATCATCCCAAACAGAAGCCCTGTTCCTGTCAAGCAGTAACTCACCGTTTCTGCTCACTGGCTCCCCTGCCCCTGGCAACCACAAGTCTGCCTTCTGTATCTATGGATTCACCTCTTCTTGACATTTCCTTTAAACGGATGCATGAAACATGTGGTCTTTTGTGTATGGCTTCTTTCATGTAGCATAATGTTTCCAAGGCTCATCCATGTTGTAGCATGTGTTGGTATTTCATTTTTTATGGCTGAATAATATTCCATTGTGTAGATATGCTACCTTTTGTTTATCTATTCATGCACTGGATGGACCTTTGTGTTGTTTCCACCTTTTGGCTATTATGAGTAGTGCTACTATAAACACTCGTGTATAAATTCTTGTTGGAACACCTGCTTTCAAGTTCTTTTGTGTACATACCCAGGAGTGGGATTGTTGGGTCATACGGTAACTCTATGTTTGAATTGTTGAGGAATTGCCTGACTGTTTTCCATGGTGGCTGCACCATTTTGCATTCCCATCAGCATGCATGAGGGTTCAGTTTCTCCTGGATAATGTCTGAACACTTGGTTTATTAAATGCAATAACCCCTCCTGGGCCAGCCAGCTGCTTGCTGTCTGTCTTTCCTGCTGTAGCCGGAGGTCCTGGGAGCAGCTAGCAGGTCACCCACTCTGGTCCACTCATTTGGGCAGGTCTTCCAGAACCACAGAGCTGACCCTAGAGTGAGGATATGGGTGCAGCTGACCGGAAGCTCTGCGGCAGTCATGGGGGTGGAGGACAGCTCTGTCCAGTGTGGAGACAGTCCCTGTGGTCTTGGACTTGATCTGAATCAAGTTCCTCTTCCTGGCTACCTCCTGCCTTGCCCTGCTGGCTGAGGAGCCAAGTCGAGGGGATCTGTTCACCCCCAGCCCGCATCTTCCGGCAACTCCTTACTCTGCTGCATCGGTCTGCTGGTCCCTTCGGGTTTTCTCTTGTCCTGGACACTTTCTTCTACTGCCCTCCAGCTCTTTGATCCCCAAAGAACATTCCACAGTCTTTTAGGGGGGAAGAAGAAGCATCCCAGTTTACATTCAGACACGCACCATGAACTCACACAGAACCCACCGTAACCATTTATACACAACCAACTGGGCTGAGTTATGTAAGTACACGCATTGTTTACGCTCGGTGTTCTAGAGTGATGGAAAGAACATGGGGTCAAAGGATCCCTCTGTCTGGTGGTGTGATCTTGGGCATTCATCTCCCCTTCTTCTTCTCTTATGTGGGGATAAAACCTCCACGGAACGATGCCTCCGGGTCACTGTGAGGAAGTAGATGAGAACACCTCTTTCATGTGGCAGCATTTTTATCCCCTGACAGAATGGAGCCATTTCTTACCATGCTTGCCTTGGATGACCAAACAGCCCGCCACATCTTCCTGCTGGGATGTCTTTTGAAGAACATTCTGGAAGTGGAGGTCTGGCCCAAAGCAGCTTTGGGGCTGGGCGCCTGCCTCAGGAGGACGTAGAGGAGGTGGTAACATCTGAGGAGAATCTGATGAGAATCATCTCGGTCTGGGGAATGCGGCAGGAGACTGTTTCTGGCGCCTGGATGCGTTCCATTTCGGTTTTTAGTTCTTCACAAGCTATTATGGGAAACGATGTTTTCAAAAACAAAGTTGTCCCCTGGCCTGGTAGCACCGGGTCACTCCACGCAAACAATCCCCACTGGCCGAGGGAAGGTCCAAAACATGCAGGCACATGAGCGATACCGCTGAGCACATGAGGCCGCATAATTTTCGCGGGCCCCTGCCTCGGAGTTCTGGTGAGAGCCTGGCTGTCTGTTCAGGAATCAGCCTCCAGGTCTGGCTTTTGGCCTTTGCCTCACCTGTGGGGTCTGTGCGGGGCTCAGGATTCCAAAGGCAAAGGACACGTTGCTGGTACCGCTCACAATCCCCAGACGTGTGTACTTCACTTCACGTGAAATCCGTCCCCATCTCTGAAGCTGTGCTGTAGGCCTGGCGTAGATTCCACACAATATTTTATATTTGAAGATACTGGGGAACGGAAGGGACATTAATAGTGGGAGGGTCCGTGTCATCTTCTGCTTTTATTTTGTGTGTGTGTGTGTGTGTGTGTGTGTGTGTGTGTGCTTTTGTCTTGCTAAATTTTTTTTTTTCAGCCAAAGAAGACAGATGTCTGCTTTTTGCTGCAGGGCCCAGAACTGAACCGCCTGCTAAGAAAATGTCAGCTCACCTCAATTCTCCAGGTTGACACTTGGCACAGGGTTTTAGGGGCAGGAAGGAGAGGGAAAGGAAATGGAGAGGCATCTTGGAAGGTTAGTATTGCTTTCCTTCTGTCTCTTCCGTTCTCTGCTTCTAAGCTGATGGGAAGATAAATAAAAGTAGTTTGGCTTGACGGGCCCTGGGTGGAAGGCGGGTGGGGTAGAGAAGAGGCTTGAGGGAAGCCTTTTGTCCCTGAGCTTGCCTGCTATGTGGCCTCCTTCCCTGCTCTGGCTCCCGCTTACCCACGAATGCACACCCCCTAAACAACACCCCCCACACACACACAGCACCACCCCCAACACCCTCCCCCCTCACACACACCACACCATACACACACCCACACCATACACACACCCACACCCCGCACCACACCCACACCCACACACCACACCACACCACACACACACACCACACCACACACACACACACACCACACACCCCCCACACACACACACAGCACAACACACACACACACCACATACACACACATACCACACACACACACCACACACACACACCACACCACACCATACACACATACTACACACACACACCACCACACACATACCCAACACCACACATTCCCTTGTACCACCCACCCCCCTCCACACCACACATATAACCAATACCACACACATACCACCACACCACATGCACAGCACACACATACCCATACACACCACACAGACACACAGACACAGACACACACACACACACACACACACACACCCCACATGTCCTGTGGGGTTGTGTAGGGAGCTCCTCAGGAGAGCTCATATCCCTGGAGAAACAGAGTTTCCTAGGGTTCCCATCACCCAGCCAGTAGTTGCTTGTCTGGGAAATATGGCAAATCATTACTTGGCAGGATTGCCAGGTGTATTCGTTTGCTAGGGCTGCAAAACAAAGTACCACGGACTGAGTGGCTGAAACAACAGAAATTGATTGTCTCACAGTCCTGGAGGCCAGAAGTCTGAGATCAAGGTGTGAGCAGGGTTGGTTCCTTCTGAGGCTGTGAGGAAGAATCTGTCCCTGGCTCTTCCTCTAGCTTCTGACGGTTTGCTGGCCATTTTTGGAGTTCCTTGGCTTGTAAATGTATCACTCCGTCTCTGCCTTCATTGTCACATGGTTCTCTCCTCGTATGCATGCCTGTGTCCAAATTTCTCCTTTTTATAAGGATACTAGTCATTTTGGATTAGGGTTTACCCTACTCGGGTATGACCTTATCCTAATTAATTATATCTGCAATGATCTTATTTCCAAACAAGGTCACATTCTGAGGTCCTGGGGGTTAGGAGGTCAACACATGAATTTTGGGGGACACTGTTCAGTCCATCACACCAGGTATATGAGTGCCCAGCTGCTGGGGCTCATAGCCCTCTGGGGCTTTGGACTCTAGAGGCAAGACGTAGGGCTTCTTGACTATATGCCTGGGGACCAAACAAGAGGCCCAGGATTTTGAGCAGGTTAGGTGCTTGGTATTATGAGAAATACAAAGGTAAGTAAAGACCTGTGTGTCCCTGGGTCCTCAAGAAATGTACAGTCTGGTCATAATAAAACTTGACAATTGCCTAACGCGTCATAGCCGGGAAGGTATTTCCATGCTTATTATCCATTTGAGCCTCACATCTTGACAACCTTGAGAGGCAGGTCTGGCAAGAACTCTTATCCTCATATCCAGAGACAAGAAGTAACTTGTGCAAAAGTCTTGCTGTTGGTTGGAATCAGGACTTGGGTCCTCAGATTCTGCTTCGTCCTCTCAGGAGGTAGAGCCAGGTACACGGGGGTGAGGGTGCTTGGGGAGGTTCACCTTTGGGGGATCCAGAAAGGCTTCATGACGGAGGGGACATCTGAGGAAGTCCTTAAGAAAAATCTGAGGAAGAAGGGAGCTTTCTAATTACAGTTATGTGCAAAGGGCTGTCAACTGGAGGTGTCCCTGAGCTGCACAGTCCTTGGGCGACGTGGTTTTATCACCGGATAGGCATCATCCATCACTATAGTCTGAATGTTTGTGCTTCCCCCACATTCATATGTTGAACTCTTAATGCCCAGTGTGATGGTATTAGGAGGTGGAGTCTTTGTAAGGTGATTAGGTCATGAGGGTGGAGATCTCATGAAAGGGATTAGTGCCCTTATAATAGAGAGCACTAGTAGAATGCCACAGGGAGCTCGCTGCCCCTTCGACCATGTGAGGACACAGTGCGAAGTCTGCAACCAAGAAGAGAGTCCTCACCTGACCATGCTAGCACCCTGAGCTTGGACTTCCACTTCCATAACTGAGAAAAAAATTTCTGTTGTTTATAAGCTACCCTGTCTGTGGTATTTTGTTAAAGAAGTCCAAACAGACTAAGATACCCACTTTCACCCATGCCTCCCCATTTACCCCATCTATTCAAAAATAGAAACTCTTACAACTTTCTCTCCATGGGGCTCATCCAGTCCTTGAGACCAACAGAACCGATCTTCCTTTAAATACTCCTCTAAATTTTCCTCCTTCAACAAGATTCTCCCAGCGGCCTTGGTGAGTGCCAATTAATGCAAATAAACCCAGAGGATGACACCAAGCTGGATTTGGGGCTCTGTTAGGGCACCCTCTGCTCCCCCATTGCTCAAGCCCCTTCTGGATCACAGCACGTCCAAGGCAGGATTCCCACCTACAATCCCTCCAACCCTGGGAGGAAAGTGACCTCAGCTGTGTCATGCTGGCTCTGGCCTCTAGGATCCTTCCCACAGCAGAGCCACGCTCTTCTCTGCACACTGCCCAGGCCCCCAGCCCTCCCCACTCCCCCCACCCCACAAGCTAGAATGGGCCTTGGAGGATGGGCAGGACCTTGGCGGGCAGGAAAGTGGGGGAGAGGGGAGGCTGCAAATGGTTCAAGAGCTCAGTGCTATTCCCAGGTGCTTTCTGGTGCCTTATCTTGTCTGCTTCCTTGAAGAGCTTCCTTGGCAAACTGGGCCAACCCTGTTCTTGCCATTTTTAGAGCTGGGGAAAAGAGCCCTCCGTGACTTGCCCAAGGTCCCACAGTCAGCAAGCTTCGAGTGAGACTAAACTCATCTCTTCTGATTCAAGCTCAAGTCTCCTTTCCCAACATGACATGGCCCCTGGGTGGAGGCAGCTTCTTGACAGAGGACGCATCTGATATCCCTGCAGAAGAACCCTCCACAGAGACTGCTTGATTTGCAAAAGGATGGGGGTGGGGTGGGGTGGGTGCTGTTAAGAGCCTCAGAGTTCCCAGGAGGGTCTGCAGTCCTCCCATGAGTCATTTTTCTGGGGGAAAAGATGGTGTCTACCAAGCTTGGAGGAGAGGCTTTGTGGATTGCATTTAAAACTAAGAAGAAAGGTAAGGCTTGTGGAAATGGGTAACTGATTCGGTTAAGGACACTTATCAGCTCTCCCCTCAGTCTCCTCTGGAACACATGCACTGTTTTGCCTAAGTTTAAAGCAAAGCCCTTTTGCTAATCACTTCTTCCCATTTAAGCGCAGGCTCAGGTGGCAGGTAAAACACTTCAGGTGGCTGAGGGCCCAGCCTGCTGACAAGTGAGTGTGTCTGCTGTGTGACATTTACAGGGGAGCAAGACGGAGTCTGGTTCCCAACAGCTGATGACTTCAAGATGGCCTCGGGCTGAGAGCATGGGGTCTGAGCCCAGAGACCCCAAGTGATCAGTGAGGAGCAGGGGACACACAGGATGACCAGACAGGCAGGCTGGGAAGAAGGCTGTTCCTCTCTCTGAAGCCTCCTTGTGGCAGCAGTCAGCTCAGATTTGGGGCCATCACCCTAGCCAGACACCAGGTCCCAGATGCTGGGTGTCAGACCCTAGGGAGCTGAGGACGTTGTAAGGGGTTGACCCAGGCTGTGCTGATGAGTTTCCCACTTCCTCAAATGCAAATTTCAAGTACAGGTGATGTTGTGATGAATGAAATACCAATTTCAATGTTTTATTAACATACCCTCATTCAGTAGATCCTCACTTAACATATGCTAACATTTAACATGTATTAAAGTATAATGAGGACAAGTTAAATTATTTGATACGGCTATGGGCTGAATTGTGTCCCCTCTCCAAATCCACATGTTGAAGCCATAACCCCCAGTAGCTCAGAATGTGACTGTGTTTGGAGATGGGGGCCTTTCAAAAGGTGATTAAGTTAAAATAAGGCCATAAGGGTGGGCCCTAATCCAACTGGACCGGTGTCCTTATGAAAAGAGAAGATTAGGACACAGAAAAGCACAGAGGAATGACCATCTGAGGACACAGCCAGAAGATGGCCATCCACGGCCAAGGAGAGAGACCTCAGGAGAAACCGACCCTGCAGACACCTTGATCTTGGACTTCCAGCCTCCAGAACTGTGAGACTATAAGTGTCTGTTGTTTAAGCTGTCTAGTCTATGGCAGCCCAAGCAGACCATTAAATGGGTTGTCCTGCTTGGAAAGGCTGTCTAGCACTTTCTCACTTTTGGCTACATGTGGAGTTAAGGAGTCACGTGGTGGAGGCTGGAGAGGCTCACTGGCTAGTCAGCTCCCCTCCACACCCAGGCACCCTCAGGACATACTTGGCATTGATACTCTCAGTGTGGAGATGCTTGGCCTTGGTGGGTAGACCCACTCTGATCACAAGCCAAGCTCATAAAGCAAACCAGAAGGCTGTGGACAGGACAGAGGAAGCCAAGACCACAGCCAGGACCCTAGCCGACCACTGCACACCCACCCTGGACACTGGCCCTCGGTTCTGTCCTGCAGCGTGGAGGCCTCTGTGGCTGCACTGGAACAACTTCCTGTGGGCTCTGCTTCTCACCATCACCGCTCCTGAGTCAGACTCTGGATGGGCTGGGCCCTGGCCATATGCTTAAGCCCTAACAGCAACATTGGCTGGGAAGGGGGGGTAGTTTGTGTTTTCAGCTTCTGTTCGAGGACATTCTTGACCTTGTCTCCCACCAGATGCATCCATAGGATGAAGCAGCCCCCAAATTCAGAGATGCCAGGCAAGCAAAATAATCACAAATGCTCTCTGATGTTGGGATGAGTGTGTGCATGCATGCATGCAGAGAACGGGGCTGGTAATGACCTCAGATGAGTAGAGTAGCTAAGAGGGTGAGCTCTGGTATCACACAGATGTGTCTGAGTATCAGCAACCTCACTTACTAGCTTTTGATCCTGGCTTTTTACAACCTAAGCCTCAGTTTTCTCACCTGTAAAAGGGGAATAATAATGCCTACTTCATAAAATGGAAGCCATTATTTTTATCGTTGTTGATGTTATTATTAGAAATATCATGATAGCCATGTTGTGACACATCAGTCAGGGCCTAACTACAAGGTCTGATTAGATCAATCTTCCAGGTTTTTCACCTGTCTCTCCGGATGCAGAAGGTCAAGTCATCTTTTTCACCTTAAAATGAGAACCATCAAAATCCTTCGAAAACGATTAATTTGAACTTGAAGCATAAGGTTTTTACGAAAACGATTAACTTGAACTTGAAGCATAAGGTTTTTACTGCTGTTTTATCCTGTGGTGTGTGGCCCTCAAGCACTGTTTTATAAAAATGATGGCTCGTTGGGTATACCAAAGTCCTCTGTAGCTCTAACTTTCAGAAAAATAAATAGAAGGGGAAGGAAATTGAAAGAGTAAGCCAAAGTAAAATAAATGAGTTTCCCACTAGAGTTTGCAAGAAGATGGAGTTTGGGAGTGCGAGAGCTGGAGGGGTAGGTCGGTGGCTGGTTTTATTAGCAAACAGGCCAGTACAAGAAGTCACTGGAGTTTATTGACATGAAAGTGTTATACGGTGGGCACCGAGGCACAGACAGACCCAGAGCATGTGGAGGGGCAGCGTGTACCCAGCTAACGCACGCAGCACCCTTTCAAGTGAGTCCTTTAACCACGGGACCTCTCCTCTGTACCTTTTGTAAAAAGATAATGCCTCTCAGAGTGATCCTGGAGCCATGTAGGGGCCATGTAGATCCAGAACAAAGAAAGTTCCGCTCGCTTTTGGTAGGTTTTTTACTGTGAAGTGTATTTCATTGTGTTCTAATTCTTGGAAACTTAGGGAGGAATGAATGATGTAAACAGCAATTCTCTATCCACCACAGTGTATAACGAGCAGAATACCCTGTTCTTCTGCCTACTCAGATATTTACCTGACTAATAATAATATCTAATAGTTACCTATAAAGTTTGCACAGCAGACTCCTTTTCTTTTCTCTCTTTTGTATCTAGGGAAAAATAAGTACATGGTCAATTTCTGGAATGTATCACAGTGGAAAAACTTTACCTAAACTCCAAACCAGTATATTTGCACCAAAATTCCAGATCAAGACAGAATGGTAGGATGAATAGAGATTTACAGAAGGTGGTTTTTCATTCTGGTACTTACCTTCGTCTTTACTTGAGCAGTAATCGAATGGATTATCAGATCATATCTGCTTTTGTGCAGGAAGCTCCTGAAATGATTGCTTTATCCAAGCATGGGTTTGCTTCTTCTGTCATGTTTGACTTAGTCATGCCATGGAGACGTGGAAGCAAGAGGAGAGCACTCTTGGGGATAGTGCTGGGAGGGGATGGAGAGAACTGGTAGAGGAGGTGGATTTTGAGCAACAGGTTTAAAGGATTGATCCATATAGTTAACAGATAGCTCTTGAGCGTCTACCATGTGCCAAGCACGGTCCTAGGTACTGGGGATACAACAGAGAACAGAATGGACACCATCCCTGCCCTCATGGTAGGTGTGTGGCTTTCAGGTTATCCTAAGCCAAAAGAATGAAAGTTGAGAAAGTTGGAGGAGAGAGTGAGTGTTGTGTAAATGAGCTGCACGTGGGCTTTTTTCATTTGTACTTTCTTTCCACTCCTCCAGCATTTACTGATCACCTACCATAGACAGGTTTTGTGCAAGACACTGGGGATACAGTGATGAACCAAGCCCCATTTCCAGCACTTGAAGAGTTCAAAGTCTGGGAGGATAGAGGTGTAGATATTCCAGGACAATATATCTGAGCTCTGGTCAAAGCAGGCTTGCAGGAAGAAGATGCAGACCCTGCTGGAGAGGGTGTAGAAGGCTTCCTAGAGAGGGAAACGGGGTGTAGGTCTCCATCCTAAATGGAGAAGGAGAGCTTGCCAGATAGTGTAGGGAGGAGAAGATTCCAGGAAGAGGGAATGGAAGACATCCATTGGGGGAGGGGGACACAAGAAGTTTCCTAGGTAGGGGAAGGCTGATGGTGGAGAGCCTTGATGGGAAACCTGGTTTTAATTTAATTTGAGACATGGTGGGGGCAACAGTCAAGTTCAACGAGTAACTCAATGTAAATGACACTTGAGGTTGAAGACAGTCTGTGTGCTTGCTCAGGATCATGTCCTTAAACAGGGAATGCCTATTAGCAAGGTAATTAAAGCCCTTAATAAGTAGGACCATAATTGGTTGGGTTTTAGAAGACTTAGAGGCTGGGGAACAAATAATAAAAATACGGATTGAATTTTGGTTTGTCAAGAAATTCAAGAGTCTATACCTCACTAATAAAAATGAAGCAAAAATATTTTTTTGATAAGACTAACACTAAGTTAGTGATGACTATAATAAATCAGAAATCCTTTGTCCACAGACCAGTTTGGTTGACAATAAGAGATTAAACATTACCCTAATAGTAAGGAAATTATTAATAGCTGCTACTTATTTATAGCCATTTGTTGCCAGTCTCTGGGGAGGGAGAGGAAGCAGAAAGGTACAGGTGCAGGTGGCTTTGAAGGGGGTCGGTAATGCCTGGCCCTTCTCCTTTCTCTTCACCCCACTCCCTTTTCCGAATGAAAAAGCTGGACACCATGCCCAGGCGGGCTGCAAGATGAGTGAGGAAGGCAAGAACAACAGTTCGAATTCTTTCTGTAGTTCTCGGTATATCTTTACTCTCATTTTAACTTTCTACACCTGTGAGTTAGTGGAGCTGGCGCTCCAAAGTATCATCATCTCTCTGGACATTGCCTCCAGCCCTGGTTGTCAGCCTTGGCAGGCATCAGAATCCCTTAAACAAAAGGTTGGAAACTGCACATTGCCACCTCACCCCCTTTCCTGGGTGTTCTGTTTACCTAGATGAGCAGTGGAAATCCAAAATCTGTATTTTGTAAAGTTCCACGGGGATTCAGGTATCTCACCTGGGTTGAGGTATTGACTTGGAGGCTCATGGGTGCTCTTTGGCGTTCTCTTTTAAGTTGTAAATAGCCCTGGGGAGGTGGCGCTGCTCTGGACTTTACCCAGCTGCCTTCCCAGACACGCAGCGGGGTTCGAGTGGCTTTAGGGTGTGGGGTGTTGGGGGTTCGGAGGAGGGCTCCGAAAGAACGTTCTGGAAGGAGTTTGGAGCATGGCAGCATTGGGCGTATTGGGGCAAGGAAGAAAGGGACAAGGTAGAGAAGGTCCAGGTGGTAGGAAAGGCTTCCAGAAGGAAGAAGAGAAGACACCAAAGACGCCTCCAGCTGCTGGGGATTTGCTGGGCATGCCCCGCCCCTGGACCTCCAAGCGGGCTCATTTCCAGCCTCGCCCCTTCCCTGTGGTGGGTGGAGCATGTCGGCCTGCTAAGGAAATTCCTGGAAGGAAACCCTGGCGCAACCACCTAAGGCCAGTACTTTTCCACTTCATGTGTTGATCTGTGCTTCTAGAACTCCTGGCACGTCCTCCCCTGCGATGGCATAGAGGGCTGGGGCTCCACGCAGGGACTTTAAGCTTCGGCTGCCCCCTGTTCTGGTGGTGCGATGAGTCTGTCGGCGTCACCACAGAAAGTTTTCCTCTGAGTCATTCTCCATCATTGGTTCTCCTCAGTCTCGTGTCCGCCGAGCTTCAGCAATTTGTGATGAAAGGATGTGTTTTTCCACTGTGGCCTGCGCTTGCCACCTGCCTCCCAGTTTTCCTGTTGCTTTCAGAAACTAGTTAGTTTTTACAAAGGAGCACTCCTCCCTCCAATCCAATCTCAAAACAAGTATGGTTTTGGCATACTGAGCCTGACTACTCTAAGGTAACGGCTGCTCTCCTGTACCAGTTGCTGTCACTTCCTTCACGTGTGCAAAGCATGTGTTTCCTCCCTTGGTTCCTCTTTATTTCTCTGCCTTTCCCCCTCTGTGGGAATGAGGGTGGGCGGGACCCCTCCCATCAGGCCCTGCATATCTGATCGGTGTCCCAGAACTGACTGGTGGGAGATTCTGATCATGTTGAGCTCGTCCTTCAAAATCTCCACCGGCATCTAAGATTTTTGCTGCAAGACAAAGGCTGGTTTCCTGTCTATCATCCTTATTAATGTCTTCTCTATCTGGGGTGAGTCTGGTGTGCATTGCTTTAGTTTTGTCAGTTCCAATACATACTCTGTGCTAGGGGTCCTGAGGGAGACAAAACGGAAGGGGACTCATCCCACTTCAAGAAGAGATTTCAACATGATACAATTTTCTTTCTCATGAAATATCCTGAGAATAAGCAGTGAGCAACCCTTAGTGTCAGGACGGGAAACCCAGGCTCTTTCTGTCTTATTGCTCTGCACCCTTTGCATGATCTAAGATACCTATCAACGGTTTCTTGATCCAGGCAGTAGGAGGCCCTTTAAGGGCCTGAGGGAGAAGTTAAATATATCACTTCTGTCATATCCCAGGTGCAAGCGGTTAGTTGCATTGCATGACCATACCTAGAGGCAAGTGAAGCTGGGAAATGGAGTCTTTTTCTGAGTGTCTGTGAACTCAACTAAAACCTCTATTAATTATTAGAAGATTTAAAAAAATAAATGTTTCATGCATGTGTGAGAAGGCTGTGCATTTTCTAATTATTGGTTGCAGAATTCTGTATATGGTCATTAGGTCAAGCTTGTTAATTGTGTTGCTGGGTTTTGTCTGCCCAACTTTTCAATAATTGGGACCTACCAATAATTGAAATCTCCCTCTGTGTTGGTGGATTTGTCAATTTTCCTATGAACTTCTTTTTTTTTGTATTTTGAGGCTAGTTAATTAGATGCATTCATATTATGAATTGCTATGTCTTCTTGGAGAACTAACCCTGTCACCGCTATTGAGTGATCCTCTCAAGTCCTAATTATGCTTTTTCTCTTGAAGTATGTTTTATCTAATATTGACATATGTCTGATATCTTTTTTCATTTTTAACTTTCTCATGTTTTTAATGCTTTTGATCTATCTTACAAATAGTACATAGATGGATTTTGTTTTTAAAATCTAATCTGAAAACTTTTTTTTAATTGGAAAATTTAGATCATTTATATTTATTTAATTTTTGATGTATTTAAACTTTTTTCTGTCTTCTTAATTTTAATTTCAGTAAAAGATTAAAAATTCCTGTTTCAGTTATTTAGAAAATTTCATACCAATATCTTTTATATAGCTTTAGCATGCTTTCATACCCTCTGAACATATCTTCCCCATGTTAATATCCACAACAACAACAAAAATTCCAAGATGTGTGATCCCTTTCATTTTGTGTATTTCTTGCAGTTTCTTCTGGATTTGTTTTTTTCTTTTTTTTGAGTATCACATCTTCAAAAAGTTTTAATGTGAGTCTTAGCATGGCTGATTTCCTCAAGCCTTGTATGTTGGAGAATATTTTTTATTACATTCTCTTATTTGAATGACAACCTTAATGGGAATGGAATTCTAGGTTCAAAGCACTTTTTCCAGTGCTTTAAAACTAATACTTGGTATCTTTTTGCATTCAGCATTGTGGTTAAAAAATGTGATTCTTTATCCTTTGCGTGATGTGCTCTTTTGGACAGTTTTCAGAATTTTCTCTTTGAGTTTGGTGTTCTTAAATTTCATTCAAATGTGTGTAAGTGTTGGATTTTCCTTATTTCTCCTTTTGGAATGCTATGCACCCTTTCAATTTGAAGTTATTTGTCTTCTTTAATTTGGGGGAATTTGTCTCCATTAATTCTTAGAATATGTCCTTCTCTTTATTTTATTTTTTCTATTCCATTACTCCTATTTTCTGGATGCTTCTACAAATTATATTTTTCATTTCTGAATCTTTCCCTATATTCTTTCTGGAGATATATATACTCTCATCTGGTTTTCCAACTCACTAATTTATTCTTCAGCTGTATTCATTTAACCATGTAGCAGACTTAACTGTGTTATTTATTCCCATTATATAATTTTCATACCTTGTATTTCTCCCTATCTTTGTTTTATATACCTTTGTTGTCATGAACAAGGAGAGAAACTGGGGAAGCCCAGGGAAAAGCCCCAAATAGGACACCCCCATTTGGTATCATCCAGCAAGCAACTCTTGAGACCAAGTCTTCTTCTTCAGATTGTGAGGGGGGAGCAGCTCTGGGAAGAGAAACTCATAGATTATCATTGACCAACCCTGGGTTGGGAGAGCAGGGAATGCAGAGGCTACTCAGCCTTCACTGTGTTCAGAAACATTTTACTGGAACGTGACTTCTGAGCTGCTCCAGTTTTGCTCCTAAACCAGCAGTCTGGGCTATTACTATTACTTTCTAAAGGGGAGGGGAAAACTATTGATAGTCCCAAGGCAGTGGTAGGGAAGAAGAGCAGAACTCAAGCTGCTTTTTCTACTTTATCCTCCTAGAGTGGCACCAGCAGCTGTCCCTGTCCCAGGCTACAACACCCCTCTCTCACCTAACACTCATATATATAGCAGTCGTTTTCCAGAGTTCTCATAGTTTTTCCTTTGTTTCTTGGATTTTGGGTTTCCTATCTCAATTGAGTTGACTCTGAAGGAGACAGGTGTGAATTCTCCATTGTGGCATGTGTGGTATGTGTGAATTCTCCACTGTGGCAGGAATTGGAACCTCAACAGAGCACTCTGCAACCATGCTCTATTAATCAGGCCAGAGAAAGGATATATGTATCCTTAAGATTTATATGTATATATAGAATAAGGAATTATAAGATACAGGGTATGTAAGGATATACGTTATATTAATATTTTATATATATAATAAGGAATTATAAGATTTATATAAGTTAAAATAAAGTATAGATATGTCTTATTTATATAGGATACATTTACATATCTTATATAAGATTTATTTAAATCTTATATAAGATATACATATATATGTATATATTTATATTTATTATAAGGAATTTTTATAAGATTTATTATAAAGAATTGGCTCATGTGATTATGGCTTATGGGAAGTCCAAAATCTTCAGGGTGTGTTGGTAAGCTGGAGATCCAGGGGGCCCAGGAGAGCCAGTGTTCCAGTTTGAGTCCAAAGGCAGTCTGCTGGGGAATTCTCTCTTGATGGGGGGAGGTTGGTCTCTTTTCAATTCAGGGCTTCAACTGATTGGGTAAGGCTCACACATATTATGGAGGGAAATCTGCTTACTCAAAGTCCACCAATTTAAATGTTAATCCCATCCCGAAACACTCTCACATCCAGAATACGTTTTTGGCCAAATATCTGGGCATCCCGTGGCCCAGCCAAGTAGATACATAAAATCAAGCATTATACCTGTTATTTAAAGTATAGTCCAAGGAGCAGTGTTGGCCTCCCCTAGGAACTTGTTAGAAATGCAGAGTCTTGGGGCCCACCACAGAACCTACATTAAAAAAAAATGCCTGTATTTTAGCAAGACATAAATCTCAATTTACTGAGCCTGAGCTTCACATCTGTAAGATAAGGACTTTGGATTACATCAGAGGTTCTCCTGGACATGCAAGGGCCTTTAAAAATATATGAACACTATCTGGGCTCACCCGAGACCAGTTGAAACTGAATCTTTGGAGCAGGCCACAAGCATCTGTATAGCATTTTAAAAAACTGTGTTGGTGATTTTGCTACCCATTGAAGGTTGAGAACATCTAGAGCAGTGTTTTGCAAAGTGAAATATGCCCACAAATCACCTGGTGACCTTATGAAAATGCAGATTGTGGTTCATGGGATCATGAGGCTGGAGATTGCATCTGCAGTATGCTCCTGTCATACTGATGCTGCTGCTGTAGGACCACTCTTTGAGTCTGGAGATGCTAGACCGGATGGTGAGTGAGGTCCTGTGCAGTTCTGAACTGCTCTGATCCCTGCAAATTGGGAGGGCTTCATAGTTTCACCAAAGTGAGCTCCATCCAGGATGTGTCTTAGTATCCAACCAGGAAATAAGGCCTTGCCCTTTGTGGTTTCCAGCACCTTTTGAATTCCCCATGTCAAAAAATCAGATGTCTTCCTGTTGCTATTACCCACATGGAAGTGACTGTACTGTTCCTATGGAAAGGTTGGCTCTATACCCCATGACCAGGGTATAAGGCTGTAGAAGACAGCAATTATGCCCCCCACGGGGCTGGGGAGATTGAGAATGGTTATTTGGTATCAGACTAACCTCATGGGGAGACTGAGAAGTTCAAGTCAATGGGAGACCAAACTCAAGATGTGTTCTGGACTTCCCTGGTGGTTCAGTGGGTAAGACTCAGTGCTCCCAATGCAGGGGGCCCAGGTTTGATCCCTGGTCAGGGAACTAGATCCCACATGCTGCAACTAAGGAGTCTGCATGCCACAACTAAGAGTTTGCAAGCCACAATGAAGATCCCATGTGCTGCAACTAAAGACCTGGTGCAGCCTAAATAAATAAATAAAATACATATTTAAAAAAAAATGTGTTCTACCTGCAGCCTCAGGCTTGGCCCCTGCTGCAGCTCCATTGAATCCTCCCATTTCCTCAGCTGGAATAGCTTTTTCTCACTGGCTGTTTTCTCAGCCTCTAATTTAAAGCTCTGTTGTAAAACTTAACTGGAGCACTCTGACCTGAGTTCTAGGGATTTTGGGTTTGCTCCTTCTCTAAATCGAGATGTCCTTCAGGGAAGCCACCACAGCCCTTTGCTTCTCTTCTGGCCCTTCCACCACCCATCCCCAGTGGCAACCGAGGTGGACCTCAGAAAGCCCAAATGAGCTCAGGTCACTTCCCGTGCTTGGTGCCCTCCAATGGCTTTGCTTGATGCTTTGAGTAGAATCCATACTCATCACCATGGGGCCCTGATGACCTCCCAATGTTGTTCATTACCACTTTCCCCCTTGCTCACCACGCTCTGGCCGTGTTGGCCTCTCCCAGCACTCCGAGCTCACTCCTGCCTTGGCTGTTCCTTCTGCTCGACACACCCTTCCCCAGGTCTTCCTGTGGCTGGCTGCCCCTTGTCATTCATTCCACAGCTCCTGTGTCACCTTTTCTGAAAATCTTTCCCAGACCACCCTTCTAAGTGGCCTTCCCCATCCCAGTGTGTTTCTGTGCCCCATTACCCTGTTTTGGTGTCTTCATAGCATGTATGACCATTAGAATGATCTTATTTATGGATTTGTCTTCTTATCTACTGTCTGCCCCACCCCCACTAGATTGTAAACTTCACAAGGGACTCTGTGGTTTAATCACCTTGTTCTCTCTAGTGCCTGAAACTTTGACATTCAGGAACAGGAGGTATTCAATTATTAACGGAATGAATCGTGACTCTTTCACTGCACTTAGCTCAGTTTGTTCATTTAACAAAGCTTTAAAAAATTATTATTTCAACCAAAATGTGGATATGATTTTGGGTGTTTTCCAGAAAAACTAGTTCATGGAGAAACGTTGCAAAAATAAGGCACATTTGACAGGAATAGTATGGGACTCAGTTGGATCGCATTTTGAATTTGTAGGGGCACATGTGGGGTCCTGAGTTATGGCATGTTTGCCTGTCTGATTTAAGGAGCTCATGCAAAGTTCAAAATAAGCTTTTGCTTGTACCCCGCACTCTAAATTCCTCTTTCGTGCCCAGTGGCAAGCTGGCAAGAAGCAGCTGATGAGGATGTGTGGCAGACAGGGTCAGTCCTGGAGCTCTGCCTTCGCTCTGATACCCCAACACCTCTGGCAAGATAGCAGCTCTCAGCACCTGGCCCGGGGTCTCAGGGAAACCCTGGCACAGTAACCCAAAATGCCAGGCTGCTGCACAGGCAGGAAAGGCACCTTCAGGGAAGGAGGCTGGAGCTGACAGGGACATCAACAAAGTGAGCCAGGGGCCAGCTGGAGATTGTGCCGGGAGTGGCTGGGAATAGGCGTGTGTCCCCACCAAGGTTTCAAGCCGCCCTCTGACATCGCTCGTCAGGGGTTTTACCAGTCTCCCAGGTCTGCGTGATTCAACCCAGCCCGTCTGGCAAGGTGGAGGGGCAATGAGGTGTTTCCCTGGTGCTGTAGCTTCACCAGGCTCCTGTGGTGGTCCCTGGGCTTCTCTAGGTGGTCTTGGGTAGGTGGAAATTGGCATCCAAATCACAAGTCAGACTGAATCTACTTTCTTTTTTTAATTTTTATTTTATATTGGAGTATACTTGATTTACAATGTTGTGTTAGTTTCAGGTGTACAGCAAAGTGATTTAGTTATACATATACATCTATTCTTTTTCAGATTCTTTTCCCATATACGTTATTATGGAGTATGGAGTAGAGTTCCCTGTGCTATACAGTAGGTCCTTGTTGATTATCTATTTTATATTCAGTAGTGTGTATATGTTAATCCCAACCTCCTAATTTATCCCTCCCCCACACCTTTCCCCTTGGAAACCATAAATTTGTTTTTGAAGTCTCTGAGTGTGTTTCTGTTTTGTAAATAAGTTCATTTGTATCTTTTTTAGATTCCACATATAAGTGATATCGTATGATATTTGTCTTTCTCTGTCTGACTTACATCAATTAGTATAATCTCTAGTTGCATCCATGTTGCTGCAAATGGCATTTCATTCTTTTTATGGCTGAGTAGTATTCCATTGTATATATATATATACCACATCTTTATCCATTCATCTGTCAATGGACATTTAGGTTGCTTCCACGTCTTGGCTATTTTAAATAGTACTGCAATGAACATTGGGGTGCATGGATCTTTTTTAATAAATGTATTTATATACTTATTATTTATTTTTGGCTGCTTTGGGTCTTTGTTGCTGCATGCAGGCTTTCTCTAGTTGTGGGGAGCGGGGGCCGTTCTTCGTTGCAGTACGCGAGCTTCTCATTGCAGTGGCTTCTCTTGCTGTGGAGCACGGGCTCTAGGTGCGCAGGCTTCAGTAGTTGTGGCTCACGGGCTCAGTAGTTGTGGCTCACGGGCTCTAGAGAGCAGGCTCAGTGGTTGTGGTGTGCAGTCTTAGTTGCTCTGCAGCATGTGGGATCCTCCTGGACCAAGGCTCGAACCCGTGTCCCCTGCATTGGCAGGTGGATTCTTAACCACTGCGCCACCAGGGAAGCCTGCATGTATCTTTTCAAAGTATGGTTTTTCTCTGGATACATACTCAGGAGTGGGATTGCTGGATCATATGGTAGGTCTATTTTTAGTTTTTTAAGGAACTTTGAAACTACTTTCGAGGTGTTTTTCCCACTAGAGATGTAAATTTCCATTAAAAAATGCAATGTGAGCATGAAAACAGAGCCACAATGAAGGTTATTTGTCCAGAAAAAAATCCCTAAGCTATATTTTGTGTGTTGGGGACTAAAGGGGCATCAAAGGGTGAACAAAGGCAATTCAGGACTTCAGCATGTAGGTGGTTTTTGTGGTTTTGGCTTCACCAAAATGTCCCAGAGATGGAGTGGATTGGGTGATAACTCTGAGGGGTCTGGTGTGGGTGACTCTTTTGGTTCAGCTGAATTTAATTCAAGTAAGAACCACGTGCCTGCTCTGTGCCAGGTACTGTGGACAGGAGGCCTATCAGTTCCCACCCTCTTGAACCTTATTATGCCGCGGGAGATGCAAACAAACGTTACTCCCGTAGCAGTGTGATGGCAGACAGAGGCAGCTGCCTCTTCCTCAGCGAGGCCCAGGGATTTAGAATCCCAAGCCTCAGTTCAAGTTCCTAACTCGCCAACCTCTAGTTCTTTGACTTTGGGCCAATTAGCTAGTATTTTTAAACTAAAAAATGAGGAAATTACATCTGCCTGCCCTGTCCATGTCATGGGTTGTTATGAGGATCTGATGAGATCATTTATTTGAAAGCCCTTTTGAACTCATAAGGAGAAATTTGAGTTGTTATTGAGACTACCAAGAACTCAGTTTTGGAGTTTTCAATGATAATCTCTTGCTGTTCACTGCCACATTGTGACACTGTCTGTTAGCAATGGGATGTGAACATCTGAAGAAAGGTATAGAGATGCCCTGTCCAGTATGGGAGCCACTAGCCACAGGTGGCTGTTGGACACCTGAAATAGAGCTAGTCTGAACTGAGATGCACACTAGGATGCGAACTTTGTAAAAAAAATTAAAAACAAAGAAAGAAAGAAACGTTGTAAAATATTTCACTAACGATTTTTTAAAATATTGGTGACATGTTCCAATGACAATATTTTGGATATATTGGGTTAAATAAAATATATTAGAATTGATTTAAAACATGGCCATTAGAAATTTTTAAATTACGTGTATGGCTCACATTATATTTTCATTGGAAGTACAGCTATAGAGATTCTCTTTGGAAATTTTCTTTTGTACACAGTACACATAAACATTCATATAATTTCAGAGGTATTGCAGACCCCTTGAAATCCCAGCTATGGAACTCTAAAATGACTATTTTAAAGGTTGTTTTCCAGTTACACTCAAAATACGCACAAAATGTGTTCCTGTGAAATTAGATCACTTTAGTGAGAAGAATTACTGTGCTCCTCTAGGCAGGAAATGGCTTCATCATCATGATCGTCAAAGAGGCTGCACGGAAGGCCCCCTGTAGAGTGCATGCAGTGCACTCAGATCTAGATGGACAGAACTCTGCAGACAGGCGGCTGAAGCATCACTACAGCTGTGTGGTTAGAGTGAAGACACGCCAAAGCTTCAGTAAGGAAGAGATTTTCCAAGTACCAAGTGAACAACCTCAGTTTCCTCCCACCTTCGAATCTTTTTCCCTCTCATGGAAAAAAAGACAAAACAGTAAGAAAGACCCATCCTTTAGTTCTCTTTTATGTTCCCTAGCTCACGGAATTCACCCCCAAATCTTTTGAGGTATTATCCGTGCTGATTTTATCAGTTGAGGAAAGGAGAACAGCCCAGAACAGCTCAGAAACTTGCCAGCGGTCATGTGGGTAGAAGGAGAACTGGAATGCAAACGCTTTCCAGGGTCAGTCTGTTTCTGCCACTAGCTGCCGCCAGAGGAAGAGGGAGGAAAGTACAAAGTGGGGAGGCAGAGGCAGACATTGGCCACACCCACCCCCTGACCTTTATTCTGAGAAGGAAACCATGACATTTGATGGGAAGAGAGGATCAACCACGGCCCAGGTCTAGGGGATTCCTTGTAGTTCTTGGGGAGCCATCTTTTCTTTTTTTGGCTTTATATTAATTTTGTTCTGTTTGTTCCTGTTTTTTAATTTTTTTTAATTGAAGTACAGTTGATTTACAATGTTGTGTTAATGTCTGGGGTACAGGAAAGAGATTCAGTTATACATATATACATTCTTTTTTTTATATTCTTTTCTGTTATGGTTTATCATAGGATACTGAATATAGTTCTCTGTGCCGTACAGGGGAGCCATCTTTTCATGGCTTCCTTTCAGAGGAAAACTCCTGTTAGATGCATAACAGCAAAAACAAAGCCACAAACAAAAGACCGATCTATAGGATTTACACAGCTTGGGTTAGTTGTGGTTCCCTGTCTAGAGAAGCCAGGGAAAAAACAACCCATGTCCATCCATCAAAGATGGGCTTGGAATGCCGTCAACCCTTAAACACGACACTGCTGAGGGCTTCTGAGTTGACTGTGATCTAATGAAACGCTGGTGTCAGTCAACTCCTGGAAGAGTTTGCTGGCTGGCCTGGTCCCCAAGCAGAAGCAGCAGATCACTGCCCAAGTTCTACGAGTGGGATGACCAGTGGCACTATAAAGGGCAAAAAGACAAGAGAGTCTTTCTTTCTGAGAATGTTTCCACTGCAGTTAGGTTAGAAAATGATCCAGGGAAGATATAAACTAGCCCTTTCATTTAGCAAAATAAAATGCCTATCCATTTGGTAATCTGTGCAGTAGACATCCCGGCCAGAATCTTGTTTTTAAAGGTTTTATTTAATTTGCACCACCCCCGCACTGCCCAGCATCAGCCTGGACAGGAAGAGAGGGGACAGTGGCCTGGCAGATGCTGCCACGTGGTATGTCCTTGTAGAATAGCTTCCATGGCATTTGTATTAAATAACCACCAGAAAAAGGTGAAGTGTTGATGACAGGAGGTGTCTGGGGTTTCCTGGGGTTTTGTTCCAGTTTTAATGAATATGGATGATGCATGGAACGTCTCAATTTTCAGAGCTGTGTTTTTTCATTAAACACTGTCACTCTTCACGGGGAAGGAACTAGACATTCCTGACATGATTTGGCCGGTCTCAATCACAAGTGCTCCAAAATTGGCTTTCAGAAACCCATTCCAGATTTGGCCCAGACTGTCAAATCTTGTCCAAGCATCAGTTGGGAGAGGACTGGCCAGAGGGGCCTGATCAGAAGGCCATGCTCTAAAAAATACTTGCTGAGTCTCCCCAGGGAGTTCGGTTGAGGAGGGCAAGTGATTTGCTCTTCAAATGACCTTTCCTTCCTTGGAAAAGAACACATGGAATGAAAGTGCACAAGGTGTTTCTGGTGTCCCCACAAGAGCTTCACACAAGTGAAGGCATCAAGGACCCTCCATGCATGGACCAAGTGAAGAACGTTTTGTCCCATCTCTAGGATACCTGTCCTCATCAGCTAATTAACTACAGTACAGTTGGTGGTACCTGTCAAATGAAAATTGAAATTGCCTTTAAGGTAAAAATGCATTATGTTCAAGGTTGGGGCTGTGTCTTCTTCTGAGTTGTGCCTCATCCAGCATTTCTCAAAACATGATCTTGAGACAGTCCTGCATCAGAGCCATGGGATCTGTTTCAATAGCAGATTCGGAGGCTCCTAATCACCAAATATGTGAGAGCGGGAGCCCAAAGTTTGCATTGTACCAACCCCCAGGCAATCCTGATATACCCCAAAGTTTGTGAGCCACTGGATATGAAAAGAATGAGATTGGTTTCTTTTTGAACTTGTTTAATTGTATGTCTGTTGGAAGGAAAGTTTGAACCACAGAAGACAGGGATCACTCAAGCCTGTGTTTTTGCTGACTGATAACGTGTATCTTGTCCCTTCCCAGTTATAGGTCATCATCCGCCCAAGAACAGTATTTCTAAGAGGTTGTTTCTGTGTGTCTTCTGGAAAGAATTTGTCCTTCAATATATGTGATTGCAACATGTTGATAAAAGCAAGAGAAAAACAATAAAACTGTTTTGTTGAGTTTCTCATTTTTCTGAAGCAAACAGTTTTTAAGTGATAAAAAAGCAATTCAGTGAAACTTACTGTTCACGAGTTTACACGACAGGATGGATATGTACTTGTGTATTCATATACTGATCCCTGCACACATGATCACCCAAGAGTCTGAGTTGCCTGGTCCTCAAAAAACATGCTTTTTCAAATTTACACCATACTCAAGTCTAGAATGATGTTTGTTGCTTAAAGGACACTGATATCTGATCAACGTAGCAAGAAGTCAAAAAGTGCATTGACCATTTCTGGATAAATTTCGGTGGATCTGAATTGCTTATGTTAGGACAAATTTAGTTTTAATTTTAAACTATCTGGTTACCTTAGGCAAAGTCTATTACATTAGAGAGCAATGAAAACGAATGGCAAACCCTCCCCCGCAAAGTAACAAGTGGACCTTCAACCAAATAGTCCTTAATTACTGCAAAACAACTCTAGTTCTCTAAAATACCCCAAGCCATGACACCTAGGGACCGGCCACATGAAGTCAATAAGACAAAATGAAGACGCCAACATTAAACCAAAGGTACGACGTTTCTTCTTATGGACAGACGACTCTTTTAGCCATCAAGGAAGCTCTTTGTAGTTTGTCTAGTTAACCTAGAAATACCAGGGTGGTGCCCTGAGACTTCCTAGTGAGAAAGAAGAATGTTGCCTCCTTCACTGTGTGACCATGGAGAGTCTTGCAAGTGTGTAGTCAACAAATTTGTTAGTTTCAGATGAGATACACTGAATGATTTTGCTGGGGTTGTTGATCCAGGGGGTCCTGTAAAGTCCAGCCATGCTTCTCTAGACCGTTCTCTCAGGTCCTCTTATTACTTGATCATAGTGATGGGGATCCACCTTGTTCAGCTCCCATATTCCAATATACTCTAACAGTTATGATATAAAATGAGGAGGACAGATGAAAAGTGATTTCAAAATGTATGTGTTTCCTTTTCTCCATCTGGATGAGAATGAAAAAAATCAGGTCTTAAGGCATTGCAGAGTTTAATCAGGAAATGAGAATCCACTGAGTATTTTAAATAGAGGATATTTAATACAGGGAATTGGTTAAGCAGGTGATGAAAGTTCTGAGAAGCCAAACAAAGGGCCAGTGAAGGAATCCAAAAGCAGGAGGCCGCCAGTCCCCTAGGCTGGGGAATCAGAGGAAGGAGGGGTATTAGCAGAGCTAGGAGCTGGGTCATCCAGCACCCATGGTGGGCATGTCTGGTGGGAGCTGGAGCCATGCCAGAGATTACAGCAGCAGCTGCTGAGACGTCCCATGAGGCAAAGAGAGAAGGAGAGCGACTCCCTGGCTTCTCCCTTCTTTCTATTCCTCAATCTTTTTCCGTTGCTGTCCTTCAGCCAGACTCACCAGGAAGCCTGGAAAACACAATTGGCAGGGGTTAGTTTCCATGTGATCAGCTCATGGGAAGGAGGAGGGATGGATTTAACCAGCACATCACCCCATTGGGAATACGGCAGGACTCACTCCTTGCTGTCAAACATGGAAGTCATTGAACTATGGAACTCTGGCCCAGCATCTTGACCACGCCCTGTAGGGCAACTTTTCTTCTGAACCATTTATTTGCTTGAGTGGGATATGCCATGATCATCAATACAGATAAGGCAAATGCAGACCTTTATCCTTGCACTGGATAACCGCTATACTTGGTATCTACCTGCTGTGGCTGGCTGGGCCAGTGTGGTGGTTCTGAAAAAGGTTAGAAATGAAACTAGAAGTCCTTCGAGGGCCGCTAGGAAAAGGACCACAACTTTCAGAGATCCTTTTCAGGAATGGGCTGTGAATCTGGGATGGAGGCTCTTTATTAAGCCAAACTGGTTTTTTCCAAGGAAAAGTATATCCCTTTGGATAGTTGTACTGACATATACTATTTAACTAAAATACAGCAATTATTAGAACAAAAATCCACCTATAAAATGCATCCTTCCTGGGAAAAAATTCATGTTGAGAACTGTAAATGCTTTCCATTTTCTGCACTGATCCCCTCCTCCCAATGTCACCCCAAAACTGGGTTCACCTCTTAGTGGGTGTTGAGCCAAAAGACATAACCAAGCCAAAGATCAGGAGAGAGAAGGATCTATTACTCGCAGCAAAAGTAAGGAGAACACCGGGGATCTTTCCCAAATCAGCGTCTCCCTAAACAGCAAAACTGGGGAAGTTTTAAGCTAAGGACATATGTATGAACAGGCTTGGGCTGGTGACAGAGTCCAAGCTTTAGTTGATTGAAGTCACGAGGGTCAGAAAAGGTCAACATCATCCTCCCTTAGTTTCCAGTCGATCTGGTGGTTGAGCTTCAGGCTAATCTTCACCATTGAAACAGAACTGGGAGTCTTTACAACTGATACTTTATCTTTGCTATTGTTAGTTCTCTTGTCTGGAACCAGTCGTTTGTTTCTGTATTCTTTTGTTCCTTTAAGATCAGTAATTACTCAGATCTGTTCAAGGATGAGCACTGTGGCCAGGCTCAGATCACAAAATGTCTTAAGCCAAAATGGCTTCTCTTCTGTCAAGAAAGCCATGCTCGGTTCTCTTTCTCCCGGGACACCCTACCCTATCTGCTTACACTTCCTTTCTGGTACCACATCCCGTATCAGGCTCATCTTGTACATTTCCTGCTCCAGACCTAGAATCAACCATTTCTCTAAGGAGACCTGGATCCTTATATTGGAGATCAGTTTTAGAAACCAAGATCTAGCTGCTAGATGTGCTCAGTTTGGCCCACTTTTAATCTATCCATCCATTTCCTAAACACACGCCTTTCCCAGTGTCAACTTTGGGCAAGACTCTGGAGCAGATGAGACAAATGAAGTGCAGGTAATTCTATTACTCCATGGTCCAAGAGAAGCACTGCCCACAGGGTATGAATAGAGCTCCATGATAACTGGAAGGAGATTTCCAATTGGAGATCCATATCACAGAAGTCTTTGTTCTTGATTCTAGACTTTACCTCCTATCTTCCAGGGCCATATCTTAGTAGCTTGGCTCATAACTACCCTTCCACATGACAGTCTATAATATCAGCCTGACCTGAGTTTAAATTCTGGTTCTGCCACTTATTAGCTATGTGACCTGGAGCCAGTGTCTTAACTGCACTGTACCTCGGTTTCTTCATCTGTAAATTGGGGATGGTGATGCCAAAAAGACCCACCTTTAGAGGGCTTTGGGAAGATTAAGCCAAAGGCATGTGGAATGCCTGGCACAGTGTCCAGTGCAGTCAGGCACAACAAATGCTGGGAAGCAGAATGGCAATGAAAGCTGGTGTCCTTCTTGGAGCAACGTGTCTTGAGTGTCACCTCATTCTTAGGGATGCAGAAGAGGCTGTAATTAACACAGTTTGTAAAGGCAGAGCCAAAAGAAGTGGCTGTGGAACAGGCTGACTCCTGGGGTCACAGTCAGGTCTGTCCTACAGATGACATTGTTTTTGAGAAGTAAACTGTAAACGATAGAGGTCTTGGGGTCACCTGGCATTTGGTGGCTCAGCACAAAATTTAGCACCAGGAGGTGAGGCATCTGCTGCCCGCCCCCCTGCCGCCCCGCCCCTCCCAATAGCCTCCAATGTCAACATATGCTTGACATTCCAGAAGGGAGCTTCATGCTAGGGTTCTCCACCCCAGAGCTCCTCCCCCAAGACGGTGATGATGAGCCTAACAAATGTTTCCTGTTCCGGAAGGAAAACAGTATTTAAACTAAGTTGTTTCAGAGAGTCTTAAGACCTTTTAGGAGCAGGTGAAGCATAGATGTCATGAACTTTCCCTGGAGTTAGGTGTGTCCCCAAAGTCTTAAAATCGAGCTTAATATAGAGGTTGTGGTTGTTCCATTTGGTGTTTTTCTTTAACCTGAGAAGAATCTAGAACAGTGATGCTCAAGGTGTGGCTCCTAGACCAGCAGTATCATCAGCTTCTAGGAACTTGTTAGAAATATAAATTCTTGGGTCCCATCCCAGACCTACTGAATCAGAAATTCTGGAGGTGAGCCCTGCATCTCTCCCCTGCCTATTACAATATATGTTTTAACAAGCCCTCCAAGTGATTCAGTTGCCAGATATAGTTTAGGAACCATTGATCAAAAGGATGCAGGACTTTCCCAAACTTTCAACCTTAAAACTAAAGGTGTTTTGAACTCTAAGAACCTTAAGAGACTGACTCTCTCTAATGTATGACACTAAATAGGTACACATTAAATATTTATTGAATGGATGAATTAAAAAATACTGAAGTGGTTAAAATTCAAGACACTGACAGTAGCAAGGGCTGGTGAGGATATAGAACAAAGGAACTCTAATTCATTGTTGATGGGAACGCAAAATGGTACGGCCACTTTGGAAGTCAGTTTGACGGTTTCTTACAAAACTAAACATACTCTTACCATACAATCCAGCAATCCCACTTTTTGATACTTACCGAAAGGAG
The DNA here is from genome assembly GCF_003031525.2 of Neophocaena asiaeorientalis asiaeorientalis. Classification (NCBI taxonomy): domain Eukaryota; kingdom Metazoa; phylum Chordata; class Mammalia; order Artiodactyla; family Phocoenidae; genus Neophocaena; species Neophocaena asiaeorientalis. The sequence continues at coordinate 2,766,541 of NW_020174642.1, forward strand.
TTGAAAACTTATGTCCACACAAAAACCTGCACAGGTATGTTTATAGCAGCTTTATTCATAATTGCCAAAAAGTGGAATCAACCATGAAGTCCGTCAGTAGGTGAATGGATAAATAATGTGGTACATCCAGACAATAGAATATTATTCAGCAATTAGAAGAAATGAGCTATCAAACCATGAAAAGACATAGAGGAAACTTAAATGCATATCACTAAGTGAAAGAAGTCAATCTGAAAAGGCTACATACTATATGATTCCAATGGTATGACGTTCTGGAAAAGGCAGAACTATGGAGACAGTAAAAAGGTCCGTGGTGTTCAGGGGCTGGGGGAAGGGAGGAATAAAAGGGTGGAGAACAGAGGATTTTTAGGTCAGGGAAATTTCTCTGTATGATACTACAATGGGCAATATGTATCATCATACATTTGTTCAAACCCATAGAATGTACACACAAAGAATGAGCCCTAACGTAAACTATGATATTCAGTTAATAATGACGTATCAATATTGGCTCATCAATTGAAATAAATGGACCACACGAATGCAAGATGCTATCATTAAGCCTTAAACACATTGGGGTCAACCCATCAGATACATATGTAACTGATTTAAGAGCATCCTGTTTCCTTGGAAGCACAAATTCTTCTCAGTCTCTTATCCAAAGAGGGGGGGGTCTTCTTTCCAAGAAAGAGAGAGAAGAGGGATCTTTCTAGCTGCTAAGGGTAGTGGTGCAGTGAGCCCTGGATGAATTATGCCTGTCCCCTTTTTGAAACCTGAGATCCTTAGGAAATGCACTGGGAAATTGGTGCATGAATTTTGATAGTTGGGCTGTTCTGGTGGATAAAGGTCTTGGATTCTGCTCCTCATGGGGAGAATCAGTCATTCTGAAGAAGTTCAGTATTTCCTTAAGATGATAAGCGGGAGCTTCTCTGTGACATGACCACACTTCACGTGCATAGAAATGTTCCAGTAATACAGTGTGGCTCTTTTAATCTTAAAGAATGATATTGCCTCAGCAATGCTGGCAAAGGGGTTTGCTAGAGAAACAATGGAAGCTGCAGCAGAACATCATTTTTCTTTAAGGTTGGACCCAGCAAAAATTCTATACTTTTAGCCAGAGAGGGCCCTGTGGCAGCTCCAGTCAATGAGATATAAGCAGATGTTGTGTGGATGGGGCTTCCAGGTGAACTCTTTAAAAGAGGACAGAAAAAAAGGTGGAGTGGTGGGGGTGGAATAAATTGACATGCACCTTTTGTCCTCTGTCTTTTTCTTTCTTCTGCGTGGAATGCTGATGCAATGCTGGAGGTAGAGTTGCCACCTTGTAGCCATGAGGTGGCCATGAGTGCAACGTCCACAAACTAAGGATAGGAATGCAGAAAGGTAGAAGAAACATCATTTCTAGAGGGTTTTGTGCAGCTGCTGTACCAGTCCTGAACTACTTACCGCTGAATTTTTTTACATGAGAAAAAAAAACAACAACCCTAATTTGTTTAAGTTGATATTTTGGGAGTTTCTGTAACTTGCGGTCAAATCCAACATCTAACTGCATGAGAGGTATTTTTAGTCTACGCTCATGGATGAGAGTACAGACTTTGAGGTCTGACAGACCTAGTGATGTGTTCTGCTACATGACTTTGAACATACTCAACTTTGGATACTTCATCTATAAAATGGACTCAATAGCAGTTCTGACCACTGTATCGTTTTAAGGATGACTTGAACGAACATATTTTAAGCGCTATTAGCACAGTGCCTTGCACATATTAAGGACAGAATAGGTGGTACAAAACTGGAGTTGCCTCCCGTTACAGATATAGGGTGTGTCATCATTTGCAAGAACTTAAAAAACAGAGCAGGATCTGGCAGCATTGTATCTTGGATACTCTGAATATTATATAATGTCTGCATTTCGTTGTCATGTGCTAAATCAAGGTCTGATCCACTGATGCCAAGTGGATCTTTCCAGGCTTAACTCGAGACTGTTATTCACTCCTTCACCCACTTCTAGGGCTTGATGCCTACAGATCCCTCTAGGGAAATGACCCCTCCGAGAGAAGAGGCTGTGATTCATGCCCCAAAGCCATTGCCTCAGACTCAGCTGATTGCACCAGAAGTAGACTTCCAACCAGAAGGGGCACACTCTGTAGGCTGGCCAGAGGCCTAGCAAGGGTCCTAGTGAGACAGTTCTTCCCACAAGGGACAATAGCTAGAGAAAGACACAGCTCTGCTGGCTTGTCACCCCCTATGAGGGACCTCAGTGCTGCCTGGCAAGCTGGTTCCATGTCATGGGTCCATACAATCTCCTACCCTCTGAGATGGCCATTTTGAATGTTTTTATCTCCCCTCAGAACTTCTTCCCCTCCTCATTCTCATCTGATGATTTTAGTGAAAAAAGAGAAGCAATCGGAAGAGAACTGTTTCTGAGTCCTTTGCACTGCCTTCCCTCCTATTACCTGGGATGAGCTGTGCCTGCCCCTCGCAGAGGTCAGCCCTCACCTGGGTTGTGGGGCCTGTGTCCTCTCGCCACCCTAGAACATCACTACAGAACAACACTCTTTTCTCTCTCCTGTGTCATAATGTTCAACTGTCCCTCTGTCCTGGATCATGCTCTATGCAAACGTGTGCTAAGATTCTCATCTTGAAACAATGACAAAATCCTCCTCGAGCCTGAACCCTCTCTACCCTCCACCTCACTCCTGTGCTCCCCTTTTACAGCCCACTTCTGCCCTGTCCTCACCGTTTCCAGTTCATCACCTCTTGATTTCACTCGAGTCAGGTTTCTGTTCCTACCGTTCCAGAGAAACTGCTCTTGTCACCCAATGGCTTCTTCCTTGTCAAATCTGATGGCCAATTCTCAGTCCTCAGCTTACTCAAGCTTTTAGTAGCATCTCCCACAAATGATTATTCCTTTTTGGAAAAAGTGTCTTCACTTGGTCTCTTCGGTGTGGGAAATAGACAATAACAAATGCCTTTATGATATGATGAGAGCTCTGTTAGGGCAAGGACTTTATTTCATTTACAGCAATATCCCCAGTACCTGGGATGGTGCCTGTTATGTATGAGACACAGAGTATCTGTTTGTTGACTGGGTGAGTCTAGATCAGGGGTAGTAAAGTACAGCTCACAGGCTAAATCTGGCCCACTGCCTGTTTTTGTAAATAAAGTTTTATTAGAATACAACCATGCTCATTTGTTTACAGATTGTCTAAGGCTGCTTTCACACACTTCACAAGTTGAATAGTTGTGACAGAGACCGTATGTCTGACAAAGCCAAAAATATCTACTATTTGACCCTTTACAGAAAAAGTCTGTGGACTCCTGATTTAAATAAGTATTTCAGTTTCCACCATGTGCTGTGTGTGTAACACCCTGACCACAGATGATCAAAGAGAGAAAGTTCACGTAAAGAAATCACAGTGCCCTTTCTCATCCAAAGGTATCATCAGGGTTTGTCTGTGGCTCAGGGCTGAGAAAGACTCTCCATGGTGAATAATTCAGTGGTGATGGGAGAGTGGGGGAGATGGAAGTGAAAGAAAAAAGAATATTAACCTTATTTTTTAAATTAATTTTTATTGGAGTATAGTTGCTTTACAATGTTAGTTTCTGCTGTACAGCAAAGTGAGTCAGCTATACGTATATATATATCCCCTCTTTTTTGGATTTCCTTCCAATTAACCTTATTAACTGGAAAACATTCCCTGAGCAATCATTTTATACCATGCACTTTGCATATTTTATTTCATTTCGTCCTCATATAATCCCGTGAGGCAGGCACTACCATCTCCATTTTATAGATGAGAAAACCAAAGCACTTGAAGGCTAAATGTTTTGTGAAAAGTCACACAGAGCTGTGAACTATCGGGAAGGGGATACCGATGCCAGTACCTGAGGTGGACCCTGGCCCAGATGACAGTGATGATAACAATAACAAACACACGTGGGGTCTCTGATGACGTACAGGCACTGGTCTCAGTCCATCCCATCAACCTCAGGACACTAAGGCATGAGAAGAGTGACTGACTTGCCCAAGGTCACCTGGCCCCGGTCAAGGGCAGGGCCAGGACTTGACCTGGTAGTTCAGCTTCGTCTCTGTTCCATTCCACTTTACTATAAAGTGTAATAGGTCCTCGACGAATAGTCATCGAGCTAATGGATTTGAACTGGAATTTTCTAAATCCCAGCCCAGTGCCTTTGCCACTGTCTGGCAGCATCTACCCTTTTAAGGTTCAAAGGGCTGTGCAACATTTTGCTTAGAGTGGAGCTGGAGGCCATCTAACTTGTTTCTGCAGAAATTACCAGAACATTTCAGAGTTTACTCATCCTCTATCTACATTCTTATCTCTCTCGGGGCACTGCCCACTCCCTTGGGGAAACTACAATTTCAATAACTGGTGATAACATCTGTCTTCAGAAATCGTCTGCAGAAATGTACATCAGCAAGAACTAAGCCTTCTAGTTTTAAGGAGGTTTCTTACAAAAGTCATCGGGAGCAGCTTTCTTATTCAGTCCTGCCGAGAGGTTTGAATCGGGCAGCAAAATATATTCTCCAGTTGACGGTGTGCACATTATGGCTCTCCAGTGGGAGGTGAGCTTTTTCCCCCATGTGAAAGTTACTTAACCGAAAAAAATGGGATTTGATGTATTTATCTTCCAAAGTCAGATAAAACTGTTATGAATTTTATACACGTTTGGCCATCCCTCAAGACTAGGATAGGGTTATTCAAGAAAGGAGGCATCCTGTGTTCATTAAGGCACATTTTCAATTTTTTGCTGGCGGGGAAAGAAAAGTGACATCTTTCCTTCTGTCTTAGTCATTTCAAATTCCCATAAAAAAGTACCACAGTCTGGGTGCCTTAAACAATAGACATTTATTATCAGTTCTGGAGGCTGGGAAGTCCAAGAGTAAGGTGCTGGCCAATTTGGACCGTGGTGAGAGTTGTCTTCCTCGCTTGCACATGGTCGCCTTCTTGCTTTGTCCTCAAATGGCCTTTCCTCAGTGCCTGCATTTGGGGAAAGAAATCTCTCTCTCTTCTTAGAAGGCCGCCAATCCTGTGAGATTAGGACCCCACCTTTATGACCTCACGTAACCTTAATTAGCTCCTAAAAGCTCTGACTCCAAATACAATCACTTGGGGGTTAGGACTTCAGCATATGAGCTTTGAGAGGACAAAATTTGGTCTATAGCACTTTCTTCCCATCCCTGAGAACCTCTCCATGTGACCTGACATGATGAAAGTTTGCTAGTTGATTTTGCAAATATGATTTAGTCTGGTTTTGAGTCCACGCTAAACATGCCTCCATATGAGAATACCTCCAACAATTTGCTTTAGCTTCAAGTCCTGTACACGTGAGGAAAAGTCATGTGTGCCAGTGGCAGTGAATCATTTTTCTGGCTATTCCATATGGAAGTAATAATGGTGGTTTTCTTTTAACAATTGCTTAAAAGATACCAGGTGCCATCCTACGCAGTTAGTATCTCTAAGCATTTTGTCTTATCTTTGCATCTTCTTGACAACCTATGATGGATGGGGCTGTATTATTTTTACTTCCATTTTATAGATGAGGGCACTCAGGTTAGAGAAGCCAAGTAACTTGCTCAAGAGGACACAGGAAATGACTCAGGCCGGATTTGAACCGAGTACAAACTCCAAGGCATTCTCCTAACCATACTCCCTGTTTCCCAGAGCACTTATACTTCCAGAGACTTCAGTCCACAGTCACCAAGAATGATGGTTCAGCACAACCCTTTAGACCAATCTCTAGCTGAGAAGGAAACTGATTTATTTGGATGGAGTTCTTGCTTTCATTCAGATTTATCTTATTCGTTTTTGTTAGTCATAATTGAGGCAAAGGGACACCTTTCTGAAAAGGCATTCATGACTTAAAAACATTTGGCTTTTTATTAGATGTCTAGAAATTTCTGGAAAAAGCCACTTCTGAAAAGAAGCAGTAGAGGATCATAATGGTGCCGTTTCTCATTCTGTAATTTCTTTTCGTAGCTGTCTTCTCTCATCTATGTGGAGTGCATCCTGAGACAGTTTTATGGGTTTTTTTTTAAATGAAAATTTCCCTCACTTTTCAGAAGTGCAAAGGAAAAATCATCACAGAAAATGTTTTTCTTTTCCCTCTCAGTTCTGGGCTGCAAGTAATGTGTTTTTGTCATTTATTAAAGGAGTCATTTTTTCAGAGGAGTCCAGCTGTTTGAACGCTCTGAGTCGGAAGTGTGGAGAGGAATGGAAGAGTTGCTTCTTCCTTCTTGAAAGCTAACGCGTGCAGAATATGGGCTGCACAGACCTTAGAGATGAACTGTGATGGCAGTGAGAACATGTGAGCCAATAGTTTATCCTTAGTTACTGGAATTAGGGAGCTTATCTCTTTCTTTCCCCCTAAATGTTTATACTCACGGGAGAATTTTTCAGCTCCCTAAGAAAACACATTTTTTCCAAGAAAGATAAGAGTGCTTATTCTTTGCAGTGTCTATTCAACTGTAAAGAAGTCTTGCAGGTGGAAATAAGCCCTTCGATTACAAAGCAGCCCACTTCAAAGCATCCACGCTTGCTTTGTAGTCTGTGCCCACTCATCCTATAAGCTGGTCGTCAAAGAGTTAACTCTCCCCTGCTGCCCACCAGCCTGGAGGATGGGAGGATGGAAGGAAACCACCAGTACAAAATCCTGTGGCAACAATGACAACCATTTGGCCTGTTTAGAGGTGCTTAAGCAAAAAGAAGCACAAGAAAACAAAGGGGGAAGGGTATGTGAACTTCTAAGTCTCTTCCCCGCATGCCAGTGGGGTAGTGGGTGGCATGAGCAAGTGTTCAAGTTCCCTGAAGTGGGCGTTTTTATGGGGCCAAGTGACAAAGAACCAAAGAGGGTAAGGACTTGTGAGCAGCAAGTGGAAAACTACCAAGACCTGGTCAACCCTGCCTGCAACTTAAGTCACTTCACTGAAGTGAGGGTAGCTCAGGTTCACTTCCCCACTCTGCGGTCCTTCGAGGCCCAGCTGCTCTAAGGGGCAGAGATTTTGCCAAACACTGAGTTTTCTTTCCCAGCCCCCTTCTCATTTCCTCTTGTCCAAATGGAGTAACACTTTGTCAGCTGGTGGGCAGACAGGGGAGGGAGGGTAGTAATTATTGCTAAATGACGCCTGTTTGCGATTCTGCCTGTAGCTTTTTATGAACCCCACATGTTTTAATTAACACATCTCAAAGGCAACATCAGCTCAAAAGTGCCAGTGGTGACAGTACTTCAGTTGATCCCCACTCTGTGGTTGTCTGAATGGATCCACTAAAAGTGTACTCAGAGGAAGGCAGTAAACATTCGGGAAAATAATGTGAAAACTTAGGCAGGCCACGCAGTGGCCACATCAAGGAATCCCAGAAGGCTTACCTTTGGGTTTGCACATTGGCTTTAGCATTTGGAGATGGGAATATGGGAACCCGGGGGAAAGTGGAGGTCTTTTCACGATAAAAATTGAATAGACCTTGGCTGCGGATGGCGAATGCACTTGAGTTGGTGGTTTGTGTTTTTACAGAACATGATTCAGGAAGGCAGTGGGATTTTTCTGGAAAGCATGTTGGTTCTGGAGACATGAGAGGTGGGATTGAGCTGGAATTTCCTCTTACTGTGACACTCTGGGCAAGAAACCTAACCTTTCTGAGAGTCTGCTAAAAGCGGATAATGCTACCTGTCTGTCTCACATGAGGCAGAGGGTGCGAGAGTGCCTTGTAAAACACAGCATTACCATAAACGTTATATAAATTATCTGTAGGACTTGTAAATAATGTAAGCTGTTGCTTCATTTGTTGGTTCAACAAACATAACGAACATCTACAAGGAGGTGGTGATATACAATAAATAACAGACTCATTCCCTGTCCCCCAAAGTTTACAGTTGACACAAGTAAACAGAAATATACTCTATAGCATGTAAAGTGCTATGATGGGGAGATAGAGACTGCCTGGAAGTTCATAAATATGGCACTTAACCTGGACTTGGAAAATTTCCAGAAGGCTTCTAGGAGGAAGTAATGTCCAAGCTGAGCTTAAATGTTATCTTTTTGGTGGGGACTCTCATGCTCACCTTATTTAAAAACTTAGACCAGCCTCTTGTACACCCTATCCCGCTTCCAGCTTTACTTCCCTTTATAGCACTTATTGCCATCTAACACACTCTATGTGTCTACTTGTTTATGCTTTGTGTCTATCTCCCTCATCCAACATATAAGCTCATAAATTTAGATATTTTTCTTTTGTTCCCTACTGTATCCTCAGTGGCTAGAATAGTTCATAGCACATAGCAGGCACTCAGAAGACACTTGTTGAATGAATGAATGGGAAATGTACGTATTACATGAACAGGAAAGAATATTGCAGGTGAGGAATAAGCATAGCAAGGGCCAAGAGGCAGAGTGCAGGTGGTTTTGTGTCTTGGTCTGTATGAGCTACTGTAACAGGATATCATAAACAGGGGGGCTTATAAACAACATTCATCTCTCATGGTTCTGGTGGCTGGGAGTCCAAAACCAAGTTGTTAGCACATTTGGTGTGTGGTGAAGGCCCTCTTCCTGGTTGACAGCTGGCCATCCTCTCGTTGTGTCCTCACACAGTAGAAGGGGCAGCGAGCTCTCTGGGGTCTCTATTATAAGGGCACTAATCTCATTCACGAGGGCTCCACCCTCATGACCTAATCACCTTACAAAGACTCCACCTCCTAATACCATCACACTGAGCATTAAGAGTTCAACATATGAATGTGGGGGTAATACAAACATTCAGACTATAGTGATGGATGATGCCTATCCGGTGATAAAACCACGTCGCCCAAGGACTGTGCAGCTCAGGGACACCTCCAGTTGACAGCCCTTTGCACATAACTGTAATTAGAAAGCTCCCTTCTTCCTCAGATTTTTCTTAAGGACTTCCTCAGATGTCCCCTCCGTCATGAAGCCTTTCTGGATCCCCCAAAGGTGAACCTCCCCAAGCACCCTCACCTCCGTGTACCTGGCTCTACCTCCTGAGAGGGCCAAGCAGAATTTGAGGACCCAAGTCCTGATTCCAACCAACAGCATGATTTCTGCACAAGTTACTTCTTGTCTCTGGATATGAGGATAAGAGTTCTTGCCAGACCTGCCTCTCAAGGTTGTTAGGGCCCAACCTCCAAACACCATCACACTGGGGATTAGGTTTAAATATAAGAATTGGGTGGGTGGGGGGACACAATCATTCAGCCTATAGCATTTGGTTTAGCTGGAGTATTAACATACGAGGGTGGAATATGGAGAGATGAGACTAGAGGGTACATAGCGCCAGATCATGAAGGGCCCCGTAAACCAAATTAAAGAGTTTTGATTTTCTTCTGAGGGTAATAAAGACAATCAAAGCATGAAATGTGAAAGTGACTCTGAGATTTGGGTTTCCGCAGCTGGGAACTATGAGAAACTCCTACAATGGCCTGGGAGCAAGATGGTGACGATGTAAACTAGGACCACTGCAGTTTAGGGAGAGGTATTTGGGAGGTAGAGTCGAAAAACCTTGATGCTCAGATGGCAGGGGAATGAGGGAGAGGGAAGACCCAGGAATCAGGAGTGGAGGCAGGAGATTTGTGCGGGGCTGGGGGCGGGGTGCCGTTCACTGAGATGGAGGAGATAGTGGGAGAGCAGGTTTGGGGTGAAGATGATGAATTTTCCGCGTGGGCTTCTCAGTGGAATATGCTGTGATGTTGTGAGCATTTTCTGCACAGAGGTCAGTCAATAAATAGTAACTGAAGCCATAAGAGTGGTTGGAATTTTCCAGATAAGTGAGAAAAGGAGGCGGCCTGCCCAAAACCCTGAGAGACACTAACCATATAAGGATGGACAGAGGGAGTGAAGGCCAAGGAGGAAAGTGAGAAAAAGATTTCAGAGAGGCCCAGAGAAGACCGGAATAGATGGTGTCCCAAGGAGGGAAGGAATGTTGCCATGTCAAGTTTAGATATGAAAGTGTTATGGGTTTGAACTCTGTCTCTCCCGCCTCCCCATCCCCACAAAATATGTTGCAGTCCTAACCCCAGTATCTGTGCGTGTGACCTTATTTGGAAGTAGATACAATCTACATTGCAGATACAATCAGGTTAAGATGAGGTCATACCAGATTTTAGGGCGGGCCCTCATCCAATGACTAGTGTCCTTAAAAGAAGAGGTAAGTTTGTACACGGAGACACACAGGGAAGAAGGCCATGTGAAGATGAACGCAAAGATTGGAGTGATGCAGCTCTAAGCCAAAAGCCAAGGATTCACAGCAGCCACCAGAAGCTAGAAGAGACAAGGACAGTTCATGGTCCTGCCCACACCTTGATTTCAGACTTTTAGCCTCCAACACTGAGAGAGAAGAAGTTCCTACTGTTTTAAGCCACTTGTATTTGTGGTAATTTGTTACAGCAGTCCTAAGAAACTAATACAGGAAGGGAAAGTGTCCATCAGATTTCACAACGAGGAAGTTATAAGAAACCTCGGTGAAAGCAGCATGAGTGTAGCAGTGAGGGGCCCTTGACTTCAGAGGACAGTGGAGCTAATGACAGGGGAGAAATGGAGACCACGCACAGATGACTCTCAAAAAATCGGGCTATATAAGGAAACAGAGGGCAATAGCTAGAAGGTGTTGAGATTTTATTTTTAATATGAGGATCTCATCATACTTAAATGCTAATGGAAAGAGCCATTAGGGAGGAAAACATTTTCTGAAAATACAGGAAAGGGAAGAATTTGTCACAAGCCAAGTCTCTTAAAGGGGTAGGGATGGGCTCCAGAGTGGAGGCTCGTGAGCTCAGGTGAAGACACTGGTAGGTCTGGAGGTTTGGCTGCAGGAAGCTAAGTGACTTGACCGGAAAGCTCTCCGGGGCCTACAATACAAGGCTGTCCTGAGGGCAGGCAGGGTAGGGCCACTCAGAGGTTTGAGAAGTGAGAACAAGGTTGGCCACAGCCTATGGGCAGAGCGAGAGGGCTGACAGGGGACATGGTGGGTTGCTAGACAGCATGGAAAGTGGGCTCAAGCAGAGGTGTGGTTGCCTCTCCCACCCACCCCCTTATCCTTGTTGACTGGGCCCCTGTGTCAGGGAAGATGCCCTAAATAAGCATTTGTTGAATAAAATTTGATCTGATTTCTCTGGTAGAGTTGAAAACATGTGGGTTTCAGCTTCAGACAGTGCTGGAATGGAATCTTGACTTTGATACTGTAATTGGGTGACCTTGGGAAAGTTACTTAATCTAGCCGAGCCTCAGATTCCTACTTACTGGGGATAAAATTCCCTGAAGGAGCATATGTAAAGTGTCTGGTTTATTGCTTGGCACCAAACAGGCACATTGTAAATAGCTGTTCTTCTCTACGTTCTAGCACGATATAGAACAAGCCACGTGCTAAGCTCCAATTGATGAATATTCTAGAAACCCAAGTTTTGTGGTAAACGTAATTAAGAAGGTGAATCTGCTGCTGGGAAATTATGTAAAGCACTTGCAAATTATTTTCGCATTTGTTTCTACTTTGTATGATCTACGACAGGGTTTCCTGCTATGAGTCCAGTGAATTGAGAGCCATCAATCTTTCATGTTAACACCTACATGCTCAGAGGATCTCCCAGACACACAAAGGCAAAGAAAAATATCTTCTCTCCATTTTTCAGATGAAGTATTTCCCTTTCAAGCTGAGCTAAAGGATAGCTTAAATTCTAATCTTATGCTAACATTATAGGCTCTGATCAACTGTTCTTTTTTTAATTAATTAACGAAAAATGTTTTGGTTTGGCCATGCCATGCAGCATGCAGAATCTTAGTTCCCTGACCAGGGATCGAACCCATGCTCCCTGCAGTGGAAGTGTGGAGTCTTAACCACTGGACCACCAGGGAAGTCCCTAATTAATTAATTTTTAATTGAAGTATAGTTGATTTACAATGTTTCAGATGTACAGCAAAGTGATTCAGTTTTACATATATATATATTTCCATTCTTATTACAAGACACTGAATGTAGTTCCTTGTACTATACAGTAGATCCTTGTTGTTTATCTATTTTATATATAGTAGTGTGTATCTGTTAACCAACTGTTCTTTTTAGTTGTTATTTCTCTCATGATTGACCTGGGAGACACAACTGTAAGACAAGGTTAGACGGGAGAAATTCGTCCCTGCTGGTGCTTGCTGTACAGGCAAAGCAGAGGGCATAGCTTGTCCTTATATTGTTTGGATTAAACGTAGGGCTTCTGAGCTTGGGTCTCAGCTCTGTGACTTAGCTGAGACCCAAGCTAAGTCTCACTTCAAATATGCCCTGGCCTTGGTTTCCGCTTCTGTAAAATTAGGGTTTTAGACCAGATAATTCTGGAGGTTCCTCAAGCTCTGAATTCTGTGCCACAGGTTTCTTTGATGTTTCCTTCTCCTCTTCTTGATTTCTTATTTCAATATTCATTTCTTAAATAATTCAAAAGAAGAACAAAGTCAACCAGAGCTCCTTTATTTTTCCATAGCGGGGAGAGAAAAAAGAAATAGCGTAATGTCCAATAAAAAGGAAAAGGCTAAGTGAATTATGATGTCAATCACCTCACTGAAATATTACCCAATGATCAAAGGGGGTGTTTATGAAGACTCTCTAGTAAAACAGGAACATGTTTTTGTATGATGTTAAATGAAAAAGGCAGATGATAAATGATCCCTCTGTCATGATAACAACAATCTAGAAAATATACAGGAATATATAAAAATTCTAGAAGGGAGTACCAAAAGTACAAACAGTTGATATGTAAAAAATATGGTTATTCTCTCACTTCTTGTGAGAGGAGGGAGGTTTCCAATATATTTAAGGCTTTGCATTGGGTGTCTTGTAAGTTTACCTGAGGTAGACCAACGGCTTCAGGTGCCTGAAATGCTAGAAGCTGCTGGAGGATGACTGACCTCAAATGGGTGAGATTCCAGGCCCTCCTACCTCTGTGTCCAAGCTCCTTCCACGCCAGGGAGTTTGTCTTGGTGATAGGGAGGAAAATGTGTCCTAAGTACATTTGGCTTTGCTTTACTCTGCCTGTCTTCTTCTTTTTTCCCTTGTTGTTATTTACTCCCTGCTCACCATACTCTTTTTTCCATTAAGGAACAATTTAGACACAATTAGATGCACAGATATGGAGTGTATAGTTCCATGAGTTCTGATAAATGCACACATTCATGTATACTCACCAGTCAAGATACAGAACATTTTTATCCCCAAGAAAGTTCTCTGTGTCCCTTTCCAGAAATCCCCTTACCTCCGGGCAATCACTGTTCCGATTTCTATCAGCATAGATTAGTATTGCCTGTTCTAGATCTTCATATAAATGCAGTCATACAGATGTTCTCTTTTTTTGGTCTGCCCTCCTTTGCTCAATATACTCTTTGCAAGATTCATTCACTTTGCATGTATTAGCAGCTCGTTCTCTTCATCCTCTGGGTAGTATATTCTTGTGGTTGACTGAATAATGGCTTCAAAGATATCCAGGTCCTAATCCTTGGAACCTTTGAATCATATTTTATGTTGCAAAAGGGACTTTGCTGGTGTGGTTAAGCAAAGGAATTTGAGATGGGAAGATTAGCTTGGATTATCCAGGTTGGTCCTAAATGTAACCACAGATACATAGGAGGCAGGAGGAGGTTTGACTACAAATGAGGAGAAGGCAATGTGATGTGACCAGAGTCACAGATAAAACTGATGCACTTTGAAAGGGCCATAAGCCAAGAAACACAGGAGGCCACTAGATGCTGGAAAAGGCAAAGAATCAAGATCCTCTCCTGGAGGCTCCAGAAAGAACCAGCCGTGCCCACATCTTGATTTTTAACCTAGTGAAAGTGATTCCAGATTTCTGACCTCCAGAACTATTGGCGAATACATTTCTGTTGTTTTAAGCTTCTCAGTTTGTGGGAACAGGAAATCATTATTTTTCCATTGTATGGATATACCACAATTTGTTGATCCATTCACTTCTTGATACATTTGAATTGTTTGCTATTTGAGGCTCTTCTGAATTAAGCTGCCAGGAATATTCTTATACAGGTCCTTGTGTGGACCTATGTTTTCATTCCTCTTGAGTACATATACTTTGGAATGGAATTGCTGGGGCATAGAACAAGTGTGTGTTTAACTTTATAAAAAACTGGAAGCTTTCACAGTGATTATACCATTTTACATGTCCACCGACAAAGCACGTTACCTGGTCCTCTTTTTAAAAACCAACACAAATAAGAAGGCTGAGATCGTTCACCCCAAAAAGTAAGGGATTGGTGGGAGTCAGTTCCTGGGTCTTTTCTGGATGATTCCAGAACCTGACTGTACTTCCAGGGTCCTCAGCATGAGCTCCAGGACAGATTTATGCCTGGATTTTTTCCCCCTTTATGTTCTTTTCTTGAAAAAGAAATAATTCACCTGCCTAATTGCCCCCACCCTCTTTTCTCTTCCCTCTGTCCCTGTGGGCACTCCATGCGCTGTACTTTCTCTGTAGATGAGAGTCACACCCCCAGAGACCTGGATGACCCAGGGAATAGGAGCCAGCAAGTCTAGACCTCGGGGTCCTGACAGTGACACAGAAAGCATGAATGCAGCACTCTGAATGCCTTTCCTGTTGGGGCAGTCAACCATATTATTCTTCAGTTAATGGAATTTTCTTGCTCCTCTGAGTAGAAAAACACCAGTAGCCCAGATGCCTCCCACTAACAGTAGTTGATAAAACACTCAAAGAAAAGGGACCAGGGAAAGAGAGGGGAAAATCCTGCCAGATCTATTGGTGTTTTTTCTTGTTATTGTTATTCTTGCTTTGGTTTTTTTCACCTAAAGAAAATGTTCCAAGGCCACTTCCAATCCTGATCCCTCTAGATTCCAGAAGTCTTCTGAGGTTAAGCTCAAGAACAAAGAGGCAGTTGTTTTCCAGATGCAACCTTGGTGAGCCAAGTTTTGACACCTGAAAGAGGATCTGGAATTTGGGGGTCAACTGGTTTATTCCCCCATGATTCTCAAACCTGCTCAGATCACTAATCTTTAAAAAATGGTCCATCAGCTTGCTAAAACACTTCTCCCATCCCTTCCCATTTATAATATCCACATAGTAGTAGCTGCATAGCATGTAACCTTCCAAGCACGCACCTTCCGTGTGAGCACGTGTTAAATTCTGGTACATCATTTGACACTTCTGAGTTTACATCTGTATACACCCTGGTATATTTCCGTGGTCTGCTGGCCATACTGATAAGCTTGGGAACTCAAGATCCTGGCTGTCATTTGGGACCCTTTGGGCCCAAGGAGAGTCTTGTACAATATCAGGGGGGCTGGACCCGTCCTGATTGTTAGTCCTGGAACTCAGGGATGGTCCCTTGGCAGTGACTGAATGGGGCTCCCCTGCTGGGCCTGGCCGGATGTCCATCTGGGAGACCTCTTTGCACATGGTGGGACAAGTCCTCTCCCTGCTGTGCAGTCATAAAAGCTGTGGAATGGGAGCACAGCGTGTGGTACAAGCATGAGCTTGCACAAAAGTGGAAGCCTCCTGGGAGGCAGGGTACGTGGCCTTGCAGAGGAAGGTATTTGGACAGAGGCCCCAGGCCTGACCCTGAGTGAGAGGTGCAACGGCTCGGAGAGCTCTCCTTGGCATGGAAAGTGCTGTGCAAGGTTTACACGAGACTTTCCTCCCAGAGCATATTCTAGGTTGAATTTGTAACAATGCCAGCCATTTGTTGTACCAGGCTTGACAATACATGCTTGACCTATCATCATCTCTTTGTCTTCTCACCTTATCTGGAAGGGAGGCAGGGAAGCAGTAGGGCAACTCCTTTCAGGCACACACACCTCCCCATCTCTTCCCAAGCCAGGCGCCCTGAGAGCTGGCACCCTGTGGTTCTGGAATGTGAGAGCAGCGTGGGGTATGGGCACATGCCTGTCCTCTTCAGGTGGAGCTAATGAGCACAAAAGTCTACACTCCGTGGGAGCCATGATGCTGCAGAGCACCGTGAAAAGAACAGGAGACCAGGGTCCGGAGATGAGGATGTAAATAGAATTTTACTCTTGCTGGGTTCTCACTTCCTCATCTGTAAAATGGAGGAGGCTACTCTCACTTCCTCCCAAGGCGGTGGGGGAGGGGCAAAGGAGACCTTGTGAATGAACGTACATGGTCAACTGTCAAGGCCACGTAGAGGCGGGTGATTTTTGTTCTTGGTTGGGAGGCAATAAGCATTCAGGCAGCATGAGAGAGGACTTGTCCTTGGCGGGAAATGGCACCCAGTGAGATTAGCACCCAGAGAAGGGGTGGGAGCCAGGGAGGAGGTTAGTACTCAGGGAAGAGTGTGTATTGGTCAGAAGGATGGTACCCAACGAGACGGCTTTTACTCAGAGAGGAGGATGATGGCTGGCGAGGAGATTTGGACTCAGTGTGGAGGTGGGACCTTGGCGAGGCTCGTCAGGTGATTTGACCCATAAAGGGGTCTAATAACCAAGGTCGGATGAGACGGAAAGAGACGGCTGGTGCAGTTCATCAATTTCAGTAAAAAGCAGCAGTACGTCCTAAACCTTTAGTGCTCTGCCCACGGTGAGGTGTTTTAGAACATCCATTTGTCCACAATGGTTTTAGATTTCTGCCCAAGGAACACTAGTTAAAATTAAAGTCAACATTACTGCGATCAAACTGATCTCATATTTCTCCCGCCTGGAAATACCTACAATTCCTGAAAACAATGTTTCAATTTACCACAAGTCCGGAGGAATTTTAAAGTGTAATAACCGCCCTCCCCTTTCCTTTTCCTGCCTCCCACTCCTGGTCTTTTGGAGACGGCAGCGCACACGCGGACTTTCCATCAAGAGGAAACTGTTCATCCTTTATTTGGTCACCTCTATCTTTGCTGAAGAGCATGACAAACCTACAGATGCTGGTGACTCAGGTTGGATCATGGGGAGCAAGTGGGCAAGTCATAAGTGAACGACGTGCGTGTGCTTTCCTATCCGTCTGACATGTTCCAGAGCTTAAGTCAGAAGGGTCATTAAGCCACTTTGGATTTGGGGCCACTCATTCACGCAGTAAGCTTAATCGACCTGCCCTCCCGTCATGTGCCTGCATTTGCACCTGTGGTCAGGGCTGATATTTGGCACGTACAGCTCAGTCTATTAAAATATTGAGCTACTTTCACGTTTGTTGCCAAATAACCATTGACTGGACAGTTTGCAACATCCCCAAAGGTCTGTGTCCATGCTAATCGATCAATGCCTGTTACCACACTGATCGTTAAATAGTTGTCATCCCAGCTTATGGACAATTAAAACAAATTTCCATCCACATAGGTGGTGGGAGGTGCCATGCATTCCCTTGCTTGGAAAAGTCTCCATGGTTCTTTCAGGATGAAAGGAGCCCCTAACCATTATCATTGTTTAGGTGATTGAGAAAACTCAGTTGAGAGAAGACCCTTCATTGACAAGGACCAGAATTAATATTGGCTATTTTTTTCTTTGGTAGTAAGAAAGTCACTGAAATAATTCAATCAGATAAAATAAGCAGACTGTGGCCTAAAAAATATGAGGTTTGTACAGTGAGGCAAATGCCATCTGGCCCAGTAGGAATTCAGTGAAAATGGGATCATTTTCTTTAACGTCATAACTATCCAGATCATTGTCTATTTGCAGAGTCTTGGGGCACGTTGGAGGCAAAATTCGGAAAGCAATTCTAAGTTGAAGCTTTTTAATCCTGAACCACAGTTGATCACCATAGGGTATGCCTGTACTGGAAACCTCTTGTTAATTTCCATATGTTCACCCATAATATATGATCATTGTAAAAAAAATTAGGATAGCTGAAAGCACATATTTTCCCCCATGCCAGCCACTGCCAACACTTTCTTTAGCCCTCCCCAAAGAGTCTCTGCTAGTGATTTGCCTGTATACAAACATATATTTTAATACTTAACACATGAACCACAGTATCTAAAATCTGCTTCTTTTCACTTAATGTATAGCAGAGAACTTCCATAGTGGAAGTATGGTGTGCTCCCTAGATCCTGCTTCCGAGTGGAGACACTCATTTCCCCGGCTGTCTGGAAGTTGATTGGTGACAGATCACAGCTAAGTCCTTCCCCTGGAATTGCCCTTGGCCAAAATAACACCTTCTCCCAGGGGATAGCTCATATCCAGGGGCTGGTCAGTGCAGGGTATAAAGGCTCAGCCTTCACTCTGAAAAGCCTTCCCAGCCAGCTCCAGAGTCTCCTGTGGGATCAGCTGAGACCCCTGTTCCAATTGCATCTCAGTTTAACTCCTCCTTTTGTGCCCTCCTACTGCCTTCACGCCTGCACAGGTGTTGTCCCTGAGGGCATTTCCCAGTAAAAGTCTGGCCTGCAAACCTCCGTCTCAGAGTCTATGTCCCAGGAGCCAGTCACGACAATGCCCGTCTTTTCAATATCTGCAGAGTATTCCATCATACAGAATCTAACAAATATGTTTAGTCTCATTCCTATAATAATATTTTACATTTTTTGTTTAGTATTCTTTCTTGCTGTTTCCTTCTAATTTTTAACAGATTTTATTTTGTTTTATTTTACCAGATTAGTAGTTTCCTTTGTACTTTCTTCATTCTAGACAAACACTAATAGAAATATAGTTAGAGCCACATATGCAATTTAAAATTTTCTAGCAGTCACAAAGGCACGACTCATTGGGGATCATCTTAGAATTCTGACTACCACACACATTATAAAAGGTTTTCAAAAAATGAAATTAATTTTAATAATATGTGTTATTTAATCCAAGATAATCAATATATTATCATTTCAACATATATTCAAAGTAAAAATTATTAAGAAGAATTTAAAATTCTTTTTTTAT
Source organism: Neophocaena asiaeorientalis asiaeorientalis (assembly GCF_003031525.2). Taxonomy (NCBI): domain Eukaryota; kingdom Metazoa; phylum Chordata; class Mammalia; order Artiodactyla; family Phocoenidae; genus Neophocaena; species Neophocaena asiaeorientalis. The sequence goes on from NW_020174642.1 coordinate 2,785,371, forward strand.
TGTGTTGGCTTTGAAATCCAGTATGTATTTTATATTTACAACACATCTCAATTTGCACTAGCCACATTCGAGGGTTCACTAGCCTCATGTGGCTAATGGCTACCTAGAGAGCACACTTCTAGAGGTTTGAAAGTCTCCATCAAAATTATATTCTAGGATGTCAGCAAAAGTGATGAAGTAAGGACCTCCAAAAATTCTCTCCTCCATAAAAGCAACAAGAACACTGGCAAAAATGTTAGAATCAACATTTTCGGAACTCTGGAAATCAACCAAAAGCTTGCAGCAATCTGGGAGCATTTATTCAAGAAAAATAGCTGAATCCTGGTAAGAACAATGAGCTTTGTGTCATTTTCTCTTGCTGTATTCCATTACTCCCTCCCCAGCACCACAGCAGCCCAGCAGCCTCAGGAGGGGGCAGAATGGGGTTGGAGCTCCTTCAAAGCCCCATCCTTAGAGAACTGTCATAATTTGACCTGGCTGATGGTTCTTTGGAAGACCCCCCTTACAATGCTGTCTTTATTTTATCCCACTCAGAGCTCATCTAGTGCAAGCAGCCTTTCCCCCAGGGGTGTGTGTTGAAAATACCAGAAGCAATTGTTGAACATCATGGCAGCCTGAGATAGTGGAATAAGAGTTGGGACAAACAATAGGCTAACCAAAAAGCTTAAAAGGAAAATCTGGGGAATGGATACCCATAGGGGACTTTGGAAATCTCCACCATATTCCTGAGAGTCTAGAAGGTCATGCAAAAGTAGGGTTGTGTGCATGCCCGGGGCTGTGTGTGTGTGTGTGTGTGTGTTTAGGAAAGACCTGAGGAGGTCCTAGTTCTCACCCCTGCTTAAGATGGAGTTGTAAAGTGCTTGACTGAATGTTGATGGTGTCCCCCAAGACACCCACAGAACTTCCTGGCAAAAACTGGGAGCTTTGTTGGTTCCAATCATCTAAGGAAGTGTCTGTTGAACCATTAACTAATCAGAGACTTCGGTGTTCTCATACAACAAACTATATACAATTTACAGAATTACTTCAGAAAAGTCAACAAACAAACAAACATACAACGAACAGCAACAAAACCTGGGATGGAATCTGATTTCCAGAGTTGCTACATTATATTATTTTAAATGTCTGGTCTTCAACAAAAAGTTATGAGACATACAAAGAAGCAAGGAAGTATGTCCCACATGCAGGAAAGAAAAGCAGTCAATAGAAACAGTCTCTGAGGAAGCACAGACATTGGATTTACCATGCAAAGTAAACCAGCTATGTTAAATATGTTTTTAAAAACTGAAGGAAACCATGGCTAAAGAACTAAAGGGCAAAAAGTCCTGTATATAGAAAATCCTAAAGAATCCACAAAAAATACAGGATCAGTATACAAAAATCAATTGTATTTCTATACAATAGCAATGAACATTCCAAAAATGAAATTAAGAAAACAATTTCAATTACAGTAGCATCCATAAAATACTTAAAAATAGATTTAACAGAAGAAGTACCAAACTTGTACACTGAAAACTACAAAACATTGGTGAAAGAAACTGAGGAAGACCCATATAAATAGAAAGACACCAATGTTTATGGATTGGAAGATGGCAATACTTCCCAAATAGATTTTCATGTTCAATCTCTATCACAATTCCAGATGCTGCTTTTTGAAGAAATTGACAAGATGATCCTAAAATTCATATGAAAGTACAAGGAATCCATAACAGACAAAACAATCTTGAGAAAGAAGAAAAAAGTTGGAGAATTCACATTTTCCAATTTCAAAACTTAAGCTGCAGTGGTCAAGATTGTGTGGTACTGGCATTAAGGATAGACACATAGACAATGGAATAGAATTGAGAGTCCAGAAATAAACCCATATATTTGTGGTCGATTGATTTTCAACAACACTGCAGAGACAATTCACTGGAGGAAAATAATCTTTTCAACAAATGGTGCTGGGACAACTGGGTATCCACATGTGTAAAAGAATGAAATTGTGCCTCTTACATGACACCATCTTCAAAATTTAACTCAAGATGGATCAAAGACTTAAGTGTGAGAGCTAAAACTATAGAACTTTTAGAAAAAAAATAGGTGTAAATCTTCATGACTTGGAATAGGCAATTTTTTCTTAGATATGACACCAAAACCACAAGTAATTAAAGGAAAAATAGATAAGTTGGATTTCATCAAAAATTTTAAAAATCTGTGTTTCAAAGTACACTATCAAGAAAGTGAAAAGACAAGCCACAATATGGCAGAAAATATTTGCAAATCATGTACTTGATAAAGGTCTAGCACCCAGAATATAAAATGACTATTGCAATTTAACAATAAAAAAGGCATATAACCCAATTTAAAAATGGGAAAGGCACTGAGTAGACATTTCTCCAGTGAAGATGTACAAATGGCTAATAAGCACATGGAAATATGCTTAATATCTTTAACCATTAGGGAAATGCAAAAAAACCCACAATGAGATACTACTTCATACCCATTAGGATGGCTATAATCAAAGACAGACAATAACAAGTGTTGACAGGGATGTGGAGAAACTGAACTCCTCATACATTACTGATAGGAATATAAAATTTGGCAGTTGCTCTGGAAGAGTTTAATATTTCCCCAGAGAGTTAAACATAGTTTCCATATGACCCAGAAATTCCTCTCTCAGATACATAATCAAGAGAAATCACAACACACGTTCACACAAAACCTTGTACGTGGACTTCATAGCAGCATTATTCATAGTATCCAGAAAGTGAAAACAACCCAAATGCCCATCAAAAGATGAACAAACAAAATGTGTTATATCCATATAATGGAATATTATTCAGCTATTAAAAAGAATGAAGTACTGCTTCATGGTACAACATGGATGAATCTTAAAAACATCACGCTAAATGAAAGAAGTCAGACATCAAAAAACACAAGTTGAATGATTCCATTAATATAAAACATCCAGAATAAGCAAATCCATACAGACAAAAAGTAGATTTGTGGTTGCCAGGGGCAGTGTGGGGAGGGAAAATGGGGCATGATTGCTAATGGGTATGGAGTTTCCTTTTAGTGGTGATTAAAATACAATAATGGTAATGGTTGCACAAATTTGTGAATATACTAAAATATACTAAATTGTACACTTTAAAAAGATGAATTTTATGGTACGTAAATTATATCTCAATTTAAAATTTTTTTAAAGGAATTTAATAAAAGAGATTGGAAAAAATTTTTTACTATTAGATACTCTTAAATTTTTAACAAACCTATTTTAACCTACATTTATCTATCAACATCAAGAATGAAATAGCCTTTATAAATCATCTTCCATTCTATTATCCCCACAATCTGAGAATTAAACATATTCTTACTCTCCCTACTCACCTCTCTACAACCTAAATTCTTTTGTTAATAATGATAGTGGAAATAATAATACACTTACTACTTGTTGAGTGCTAACTGCCAAGTACCTTGTTTGTTTTATACACATTGTCTCATTTTTCCTTAGCTCTTAACTACCATCTCAAACTACTCCTCAGACTGTTTAGGGATTTTTGAAAAACACTGTCTTCTATTTTAAGCCTCCATCAAACAATTTAAAATTAAGTCATGTAACAACACTATTGATGATTTTTTCTATCGATTTCTTAAAGCCACTTTCCTTCTGTGGCTTCTTTGACACCACAGAATCCCAGTGTTCTCTCACTTCTAGGAGACTTCCTCTCATTCTCTTTTGCTTGATTTTCCTCTTCTTCCTAACTTCTAAATATTGCAGTGCCCCAAGACTGAGTCTTGAGACCTCTCCTGTCTTCATTTACCTCACACTTTAGGTGACCTCACCCAGTCCCATGGCTTTAAACACCATCTTTCACAGATAATTCTCAAGTTTGTATCTCCAATCCTGACCTTTTTCCTAAACTCCACCTGCCAATTTGACATCTCCACTTGGATGTTCAAAAAGCATCTCAAACTTAGCATGTCCAAAACCATATCCAGACTTGGTCTTCCTCTGATATTCTCCATCTCTGTGAATGGCCCCGTATTAATCCAGTTACTCGGGTCAAAAACTTAAGAATCAAACTTGAATTCTCTCTTTCTCTCATACTCTACAAATTCGATCCAACAGTAAATTCTGTTTTTTCTATCTTCAATGTAAATCTCCACTTCCTCTACTAATATCATCCTGGTCCAGAACAATGTCACATATCTTCTGGATTATCACAATAGACTCTTATCTATCTTGATTCGTTTCCTCTTGCCTCCCTACACTCTTGTCCCCAAACCCAAGACAGAGTGATCCTTTCTATTGTTTCCCATCACACTAAAGTATAATCCAAAGTCCTTCCTATGGTCTGAAGACCTTAGGTGATCTGCTTTCTTAATACCTCTCTCCTTCTCCTCCCACTGCTCTCCTTGACTTCACTTGACCCCAGCCACACTCACCTCCTTATTGTTTCTTCAGTTTTCTGAGACAATCTGTGCCTTATGATGATTGGAACACTTGCCCCCCATAGCCTCATCGTAGCCTCCCTCACCTCATTTGGGTCTTTGCTTCGGTGTCAACTCAGAGAAGCCCTCTCTGACCAACCCCCGTCTATAACAGCAGCTCCTTCCACTCACTCTCTTTACCCTACATTGTTTCTCTTTATAGAATATGTATGTTTGTTGACTTTATGTCCAGAAGCATGCAGATATGATACATATTTTGTTTTATTTCCTCCTGTAACTCTATCACCTAGAAAAATCGAACAAATGGTTTCCATCCATGTTCATCATCGAGTAAAGAGATGGGTAAGAGCACTGGTTGTGTAGCCAACTTCTTGGGTCCAAAGAACCAGCTCTGCCACCCTTCTGGCTGTTTAACCTTGGATAAATTATTCTTATTCCTTCATCTGTGTAATGGGGAAAATAATAGTTCATACCCATGGTGATATTGGGAAAATTAAATGAGATATTAAATGTAAAGTTGTTTAGAATAGTGCTGCTTTCATCAGTGTAAGCCTTCAATAAATGTTGACTATCATTATTATTACTATTACATACTAGACTTTTTTCTTGATTCAGATTCTTTTTTATTATTTGGGTACAGTATATTCTTAAGTAATTTTCTCAGAAAGGGTAAGGGCATGTGAATGCTCTATTTTCCTGCATTCCAAAAGTCTCTCCCTTCGATTATCATGTTTGATCTATAGTCAGTGCTCAATAAATGTTACCTATTATATTTAGTATATACAAAATCTTCCCTTTCTTGTCATCTTTATTCTGATCTGTTTTCATTGGTTTAGAGAACTTCTTCAAGTGAAACCTTCAGAAAGTACACGGGGTGGTACGTAATTTGAATCTTTGTATGTCCAAGCCCATCTTCCTTTTATTATCACACATGAATCATGGTTTGGCTCTAGAATTCCCACAGAATTCTGTCAATGTCGTTTCACTCTCCTAGCATTTGAAAACTGCAGATGAGAATTTCAATGTCAGTCCTCAATACACAGTCTTCTATTTTTGTTTGGAAGTGTGTAGGATTCTCTCTTCACGTGACATTTCTCTTCATGTCTCCTTTGTGACAATGTGGATGAACCTGGAGGACATTATGCTAAGTGAAATGAGCCAGATACATGAAGACAAATAGTGTGTGATCTCACATATATGTGGAATTTTAAAAAGTTAAACTCATAGAAACAGAGAGTAGAGTGGTGGTTGATGGGCTGGGAGGTGGGGGAAACGGGGGATGTTGGTTAAAGGGTACAAACTTTCAGTTATAAGATGACTAAGTTCTAGGGATCTAATACACAGCATGTTGACTATACTGTTAATAACAGTTAATACAGTTGACAGTACTGTATTGTATACGTGTAATTTGCTAAGAGAATAGATCTTGTGTTCTCACCAAAAACAAACAAGAAAAGGTAACTATGTGAGGTGATGGATGTGTTAATTAGGTTGATTGTGGTAATCATTTCACAATGTACACATCTATCAAATCATTACTTTATATACCTTACATATGTATAATTTTTATTTGTTAATTATACCTCAATAAAACTGGGGAAAATAAAAGACATTTCACCATAGCAGTTTTGGTTGACTGTCTTCTATTTAGTATTCCTGCCTAGTGTTTGTTGGTTTCTTTTGATGTGAAGCTCCAAGTCTTTCTTTAGCATAGGAGAATTTTCTTTTATTACTAATTGGATTATGGGTTCTCTTCCAAGTGAATTATTGTCTATTGGAATTGATTTAAGTGGCTGACTCTCTTAGATCTTTCCTCGTATTTCATATCTTAGTCTTAAAATGTCTATTTCTTTGGTCTTTGTTTTTTGAAAAAATTTTTAGTTATTCATGCATTGAATTTCATAAATGTTCTTTTTACTATTCAGCATCCCCATTGAAGTTTTTTTGATGTACTTTTTTTTAAACTTCCGAGATATCTTTTCTATTGTTGTGGTAGCTTGATTTGTGAATGTAAAATTTGCCATAGACTGAATATTTGTGTCCCCCCAAAATTCATATGTTGAAACCTAATCCCCAATGTGATATACTGGGAGGCGGGGCCTTTGGGAGATGATTAGGTCATGATGGTGGAACCCTTGTGAATATGGTTAGTGTTTTATAAAAAAGACCCTAGAGAACTTGCATGATGACTCAGCAAGAAGACAGCTTTATGAGCCAGAAAGAGTGCCCTCCTCAGACACTGACTCTCCTGGTGCCTTGATTTTGAATTTCTCAACCTCCAGTGTTATGAGAAATAAATTCCTTTTGTTATAAGCCACCTAGTCAATGGTATTTTTGTTATAGCAGCCTGAACAGACTAAGACAAGGATGAAAATAAGATGTTTTTTGGAAGTTTCTTCATGTTTTCTGTAGTATTTCCAATGACTTCATGTTTTTCCTTCTCCAATGGCTCTCCAAATGGGTTTACCTGTCCCAGTGCACTAGGTCCATACACTGTGGAACTGTGTAGTGACTCCTGGAGTTCTCTTTCAATTTAATCCACATTGCATCATATCTGGATAATATTCTTCAGAGTTTGTAATAATACGTTGGGGTTTTTCTTAGTTCCAGTTAGAATTATTCTTCTCTATTTTAGTTTCATTTTGCTTATTTCCTCCCCTACAGTTTTTTTAAATGAACCGTAAAGTTAACCTTTTACTACGTAAGCTTATTCAATTCATACCTTAATTTTTTTTTTTTTTTTTTCGGTACATGGGCCTCTCACTGCTGTGGCCTCTCCCGTTGCGGAGCACAGGCTCCGGACGCGCAGGCTCAGCGGCCATGTCTCACGGGCCCAGCTGCTCTGCGGCGTGTGGGATCTTCCCGGACCGGGACACGAACCCGTGTCCCCTGCATCGGCAGGCGGACTCTCAATCACTGCGCTACCAGGGAAACCCGAACAAAAATTCTTAATTTTAATAAAGTACAATTTATCAATCTTTATTTTAATGGTTAATGCATTATGCGTCCTGTTTAAGAAGGCTTTTTCTACCCCAAAGTAGGAAAAGAGTATACTTATTATCAAAGTAGGAAAAGTGTATACTATATTATCAAAGGTAGAAGGTTGGTTTTACCTTTCACATTTAGATCTAGAATCCATCTGAAACTGAATTTTATGTATGGTGTGAGATATAGGTTGAGTTTCTTTTTTTTTTTTTCCATGTAGGTATCCATTGTCCTGTATCATTTATTGAAGAGAGCTGTGTCAAATACCCAGGGTCCAAATATGCATGAGTCTGTTTCTAGATTTCTCTGTTTTATACCATTGAAACATCTGTCTATCCATCCACTAATACACATTATTTTAATTAGTGTGATTTTATAACTTGATATCCAGTAGAGCAAATCCTTCTGCCTTATTACTCTTCTTAAGAGTGCTTTGCAGTTCTTGGCCCTTTGCATTTCAATACCTGTAGGTTTTTGACACATACTATGACACTGTTTATAAATAATGAGAGTTTTATATTTTCTTTTCTAATTTATATATCTTTCATTTCCTTATCTTGTTTTTCTACACTGGCTAGGAGTTTCAGCACAATGTTGAATGGGAATAAGAGTGGACATTTGTGTCTTATTCCCATTTTCAAAGGGTAACCTTGCAACATTTCATCCAATAAGTATGATGTTTGCTATTGCTATAGTTTTTTTTTCTAGATAACTTTTACCACATTAAGTTCTCTTCCATTCTCAATTTTCTAAAAAAAAACTTTTATGGATGATACATTTTATCAAAAGATTTTTCCGAATCTCTGGGATAGTCATAGTTTATTGTTAATGTGGCAAATTACATTGATTATTTTCTAATGTTATTCTCAGAACAAATTTAATCATGATATTATCTTTTCATAATGCTGGATTTGGTTGGTCAGTGTTTGGGATTTTTGCTTGTGAGTTCTAGAGTATGATTGGCTTGAATTTTCCTTTTTTGTAATGCCCTTGTCATGTTTTGACATCAAGGTTATGCTTTCCTCATATAACAAGTTTTGGAAAATTCCTCCTTTTCTATTTTCTGGGACCATAGATACAAGACTGATGTTATTTCTTCTCTAAATATTTGTTTAAATTCACCATTGAAGACTTCAGGGAACAGAGTTTGACTGTGGGAAAAAGTGTTAAACAACAGATTCAGTTTCTCTAACAGTTATTCAGGTAATGTTTTCTTGAATCTATTTTGATTTTGGATTTTTTGTTTTTTTGATGCCTATAGGATCTGTAGTGATGTCTCTCTTTTAATTTCTGACTCTGGTCTACTTTAAATATAATCAAGCCTGAATCTTTACTGTCTCACAAACACCATTTCCATTGTTGTTTCTCTCATCTGAAAAGCCAGACTTCACTTCTCTCCTTTTCAAATGACACTCATCCATTAAGCTTCCGTACAAGTTTCTTGGTCTTGCTTGATGATTATCTAATTCTGCACTAATTTCTTTCTTCTCCGGATATCTATATATTTTTATCTTTATATCTCAATTTGTCCTTAATTATATGCTTTTTCTGTTTTATTATTTTGTGCCCTCTAATCAAACTATACATTCTGCAGGTAATGACAAAGACTTGTCAAACTTCCCATAGAACTCAGATGGTGATAATTATACAGAAGGGCTCAGTTTAAAAACTACTGATTGAGAGATAATAGATTAATCCTATAGTCTATATAAACTCACAACTATAGAAAGGTCACAAAAATAATTTAAGAAGATATTTTGTTGATAAGACAGTAAAATAACATCCTAAGATAGGAAAAATTAAAGCACAACAAAAACTGTTCATATGTCAACTCTTGTATAATAAAGGAGCATCACCCTTTTACACTAGCCTCCACTGTAGTCTCTATTGACATAAAAATTAAGGTGTGGGCTTCCCTACTGGGAAGCCTGCTTACCGCAAAAAAAAAAAAAAAAAAAAAAAAGAATGTTTGTTCAACAAAAGATACCATTAACATAGTGAAAGGGCAACAACTATTTGGAATTTTTTAAAAAGCAACTCTTACAAACCAATAAGAAAAAGACACTAGAAGAAAAAGAGGCAAGCCACTTGAATGGACAACTCACAAAAAACGTTATCCAAGTGGCCAATATACCTATAAATCAGAAAAGTGCAAATCAAAACCACAGTGAGAATCAACAGATTCATCAGAATTGCTACGATTAAAAAGACTGATATAAAAAAAAAAAAAGACTGATAATACTAAGTGTTGATGAATATATAAAGCAAAAAGAACTCTCATACACAGCTAGAGAATAAATATTGCAACCACTTTGAAAAACAGTTTAGCATTACCTATTAACTTTGAAAACACACACACATTATGCTCCTACAGTTCCACTCCTATATCTATGCCCAATAGAAATGCATGTACGTGTGTATGCACAAGAACGTCCAGTGTAAGTTCCCAGGAGCCTCAAACTTTAAACAGTCAAAATGTCCTATAACAGTAGGATGGATAAATTAATGGTAACATATTCATAAAATAAAATAAGGTAAGCAATGAAAATGAATGAACTTCAGTTGTATGGAACAACATGGATTGATCTTGTAAACATAACTTTGAAGGAAAGAAACAAAATGCAAAAGAACGTATACTGCAAGATTCCATTTATATGAAATTCAAAAATTGAATAAAACTAAACTATAATGTTTAGGGATATAAGCTTAGGAGGTAAAAGAAAGTTTTTTTTAATTCGAAGTGACTTCCATAAAAATCAGGATAATGGCCACTTTTATCAGAGAAGAATGATGATTGGGATATTAAGGAGACTTCTAGGCTGCTGGTAATATTCTATTTTTTGAACTGGTTATACAGATGTTCACTCAAACGATTAAACTATACATTTTTGTTTTCTCCCTTTTCTGTATTTGGGTTCTCTCTCTCTCCTCTCTCTCTGTCTCTCTCTCGCTTACACACACACACACACACACACACACACACACAATCTCACACACACAATTACAAAAAGAAAAAAGAATGATTAAATACATTAAGATATATGTAAATTATGGTGTGCTGAGTAGCAGTTTAACAAAATGAGGTAGATATACATAGGAACATTGGAGAGTTTTTGAAGACATATTATTAAATTGCAGAATGATGCTCACAATGGGATACATTTATATCAAAACAAACAATACTCTATATTTTTGTATATACCTTCATACATGCACTTCTATAGTACATACATACAAATATACCTACATATACTTCTTCATTACATAGAAATAATTGCAGAAGCATCTATGCAAATCTGAAAACAGTGGTTACTTCTAGGGAGAGGCCTGTGTGCATGCCGGGGGTGGGCGGGGCTGTATGTATGACTTGCATAACTAAAAATAAACAAACAAAGAAGGAAGGGAGGGAGGGAGGAAGGAAAGACCAAGCCCAGAATTTTGAGTCAAGCCACCCAAGATCACAATGGAGGTAGTCTAGAGCAGCTTCACTTAGAATATTCCCTAGATGTTTCTTTCTTCCATCCACACTTGGGGGTGCCATTAGTCAAGAATTAGTTCATTCATTCATTCAACAAACATACGTATTATTGTGTTCCCTGAAGTAGACCTGTTTGTAATTTTCATGTTTCAGTCCAGCCATTGAATGGACAAGTATTTGACAATATCAAGCCAATCTGGCCTTGATGACATTCAAAAACTTCACCATTAACAGGTGGCAGGTAGATCAGGTTTATAAGAAACATGTGCATTTCTGAGTGTTTAGTTACCTGATCTAAGAATTGCACACATTCTTCTTTATTTGGTTCATCAAATCTTTAAAAGCCTTAAAAGTGTAACAGTGGCAGAGGAGCTTCTAGGAACTCTGGGAAACTCTAGGGGGGATGTTGAAACTTTAAGCGTTCAAATACGTAGACACAGTGATGAGTGTGAAACCCCAAGGAGACAAGAAAGGAATTAGAGACACAATCACACCGGAGAACCAGATGTGAACATCTGCCTAGGTGTGATCCCTACAGAACTTGACACAGGACAGCTGTGTGATTCCTCTGAGATGCAGGAAACACGGACATGTTCTCAACATCCCATCAGGCACAGACGTGCTCTTCATACCCAGCAGAAAATTTTCTAACTCTCCTATATAGTGGGGAGTGTCACTAAATCACAGGGATACTTGGGATCAGAAGCTTCATCTTGCCATCACAATAGCCTATTGTGTGGACTCCCTGCTGCCCTTTCTGGTCTTGCAATTGATTCCCTACCTGCAGTTGAGTATTCCTTTCAGAGAGAAAATTAGATCACCTCTCTCCCTGATTTAAAACCCTGCAATGATGACACTTTTTATGAAATGTCAGTGCTGCTTCCATATATTCTAATGCAATCCTTCAAGCATCCTTGGAGCTGTTCTTAAGATTCCCACCTCACAGTTGAGGAAGTTGAGATAAAGAGAGGTCTTCCCAAATCCCTCTAGCTAATTTGGAGTGCCCCTCCGCCGTCTCCACCCAAATGCTCTCTCCCATTTTTCTTGGGTTTTCTTCACAGCACTTATTACTCTCTGAGATTTCTATTTGCCTGTGTGTTTATAGTCCATCTTTCCCCACTAGACTACAAGCTCCAGGAGGAGAGGGACTTTGTCTAACTTTGCCATATCCCAAGTGCCAGAATGATGCCTGACACATGGTAGACACTCAAGAAAACTTTGTTCACTAGGCACTGAACCGGTGAGCTTAAAGCTAGTCCCTCCGGGGTTTATGAAATGTTACATCCAAAGTGTCCAAGATAGTTACTTGCATTTATAGTGAATCATGTAAATAAGTACAGTTTGAACTTTTAAAAGCACTGGGGTTAGGGGCACTGATCCCCTGCTCAGTTGAAAATCTGTGTATAACTTTTGACTCCCCCAAAACTTAAATACTAATAGCCTTGTTTATCAGAAGCCTTGCTGATAACATAAACAGTCAGTTAACATATATTTTGTATGTTGTATGTACACCTACATATATTTTATGCATTCATGACAGACCTAACTTTTCCTTAATTTTTAAGATATTTCTAGGCTGGCTACACAGTTTGTGAGTTTTTTCAAACTGTCTCAAATCTCCCCCAAATATTTAATATATTTAGTGAAAAAAATTGTGTATAAGTGGACCCACACATTTCAAACCTGTGTTATTCAAGGCTCAACTGTACATTAAATATGATATTAACTCAACAACAAGAATGATGTATGTTATCTGTATATAGTTCATTTACCAAATGCTGACTATGTACCACGCATTGTTGGGTATGGGTGATAAAAATTACTCTTAACTTAAAGAGCTTATAAGTGTGTGTGTGTGTGTGTGTGTGTGTGTGTGTGTGTGTGTGTGTGTGTGCAGGGTGTGGGTGGGAAAGAGAATACAGGCAAGTAAACAATGTCACCATACTGTGTAGTAAATGCAATTATAGAGGTAAACAGATGCTGATGGCATAGAGGAAGGGGAGGTGAATACAAAGGGGGATTGCGGTGGGGTGTTAGGGAAAACTTTCAAGGGGAGCTGAGAAAGCAGCCGAGTTAGAAAGAACATAATAATTACCCAGATAAGTGGGGAAGCCTATACAAGGCACCGACTTATTAAAGGCAAGGAAGTGGGTACTTTTGGGGAACTGTATGGTACAAGGCAGGGATGCATTGAGAGATTAAACTGGATATGTATGGGAGAGCCATTCACAGATGACCTTGAATTTCACTGAATTTTATATCACCATGTCTGCTCTATTTCCCACTGTATATCCACTGCTGGATATTTCCCACTGTATATCCACAGTGCCTGTCAGATGGTAGGACCTCCGTAAATATTTGCTGAATGAGTGAATGGATTTGGAATGCTACCCCAGAGCAACCCTTGCTCCAGGAGCCAATTAGAGTTTTAAATAAGGAGGGGACCTGATCAGATTGACTTTTGACATAGACCACTCTGAGAGCAGAAGAAGGAAGATTCAAGTCAGTGAGGGGTGATCGGGAGTGAATTTAAGGATCCTGGAGTGAGGTAGGTCAGAAGGATAAGATGGATTTGAGAGTTACTTGATGACTGGTTGCATGGGAAGTAAGAAGTAAGATCAAGGCTAGGAGGGTTGCAGATTTCTGGCATAAGACCTGGGTGTTTGCTGATGCCACTCGAAGGACATGGGACCCAAAAGGGAGCTACTGGATTCAGCTGGACCCCTGAATCTGAGTTGCATTTGGAACATCCTGGTAGAGACGTCAATAGTCAGCCAAAATGTGGGCCTGGAGCCCAAAAGAGAGGTCTGGACTGAAAGAAGACGTGGACACCAGCAGGGTCTAGGTAATGCATGGAACCTGACAGCATGAGGAGGGAGCCCAGGGAGGGAGCTCTCCAGGGAGGGGGCTGCAGGGGTCCTGGAGGCAGGTGAAAGGACAAAGCAGAGAGGTGACCCAAAACTACCTCAGAGGTGGTGGTGGACCAAGAATCATGGTTTGAAGGAACCAATGTCAGAGGCAAAAGGATTTTGCCATTGAACACAATTGAAGCATGAAAGAATGACCTATAAGACTGAAAGCTGAAAGGATAAAATCCAGGATGGAGTGAGGTGGGAGGAATGGACCAAGGCAGGCAGCCTGGAACAAGCAGGGATGAGACAGTTTCTGTCTTTTCGTAACTTTCGATGCCATCTCCCAGGAGGTTAGAGCTTCTCTAAAAATTATGCCCCTGGGATGGTGGCCTTCACCTGTACTTCTCCGTCACCCAGCCTCTGCTGTACAGCACGTGAGCCATCAGCTGTTTGAGGTGGTGCAGCCAGAGCGGGGTCCAGGTGCACCATTTGCACGTGGGCAATTACATGTCTAGACTTATTACTCACATTCTCTGGCACAGATTTTCACATAAATCAGGCATTTCCAGCCATTCCCAGTTCCTCTTCCTAGGTCCTCTGACCTCTTATGCTTCCTTGTTCTGGGGAAGTTTGGTTGCAGTTTCTCAGGGACTGAGAACATAGGATCCTTGCCGTTTGGGGCTCAGTTTCCCCAAGTTCTGGTTCTAATCTGAGGCCTGTTCTCTTTGGGAAAACAGTGTGGATGTAGACCATAAACGATTTGGGAAGTTCTTTGAGAGGCCAAGTGAAGGAGGCATTCCTAAAGGCAGGAAAATCCGATGCACAAAGACATTCATCTTGGGATTGGTTTTAAGAATGAAGAATGAAAAATTGTGAAGTGAAATGGCCAAAAGCAGAGGAATGATTAAGAGGACAATGGCATTTCCTTGGGTGGAATATAACACAACAGTTTTAAGACTAGTTACGAAGATTAGTTAAGAATGTGGAAATGCTGCTGATTAGATATCAAGGAAAGAAATAGAATACAAAATGATGTGTATAGTATGATTAAAACTATGTGTATAGTATGTGTTTACACATAGTGTATATACACATATGTGTATAGTATACACATACACATAATGTATATACACATATGTGTATAGTATGATAAAAACACACAAGAAGTCTAGAAAGAACCTCTAAAGTCTCAACAGTGGCTGTGTTTAGATTGTGGGATTATGGGCATTTTTTTCCAGTTTCCCAGTTTTTCCATAATGAGGTTATTTTGATCTTACAATGGAAAAATACATATAACAAAAATAACTTTTTAAAACCCTGAAATCTCATTTGACAGCTACCTTCTCTTCTCAGGTTTTTCAAGAACCAGGCTGTCCTGGTCCTCCCTCTGACTCCCTCTGTCCTCTGTGGCCTGGGGTTCATCTGTCGATCTGTCTAGGCAGGGCCTCCCCTGGAAACTAGACCCCCTCCTTGGTGTGGGGCAGGTAGGACGCCGTCCTGAGGTGTGGGCATTGAAAGTGTGCAAAACCTATTAAACACAAGTTTTAAAGAGTAGCACACGAAGGCTTTCCCTGGTGGCGCAGTGGTTGAGGGTCCGCCTGCCGATGCAGGGGATGCGGGTTCGAGCCCCGGTCTAGGAGGATCTCACATGCCGCGGAGCGGCTGGGCCGTGAGACATGGCCGCTGAGCCTGCGCGTCCGGAGTCTGTGCTCCGCAACGGGAGAGGCCACAACAGTGAGAGGCCTGCGTACCGCAAAAAAAAAAAAAAAAAAAAAAAAAAGAGTAGCACACGGTGAGCAGGGGAAGCTTCTGGAAAGTTCTTGAGAGCCACTCTCACAGCCTGTCCCTGACCCTAGTCATGAAGCCCCCGGTAGGTAGGCTCATGAGGGTGGGGCAGTCAGCCTCCTGTGGCCACTCTAGTTAATGTCCCACCCTGGTGCACCAAGAGTAGACTCCCAGGCCATAGGGAAATAACTCCATCAAAGGCAGGGGGATGGTGTCATGGGGTAGGGGCAGGTCCCCTCTGGGAGACTCCGGAGAGGCAAGCCGGCTGACAGCTGGCCCAGGAAGGCACACCAGCGGTGGCAGAGACCAGTCTCTGGTACCCGAGAGGTGCAGATGGGAGTAGAGGGAGGTGAGGGAGGGGGTACTGGATGGCGCAGTAAAATAAGGGCTGGACTATAGGAACAGGACAACCAGGCTGTGTTAGAGCTGACTCTCTGTGGGATGAATTATTAGGGAGATAAAACACCAATGATGTTGCAGTGCTGTTGTTTTGCACAACTGTGGACCCAGGAAAGGAGAATGTCACCCTTTTCCACCTGACACTAGGATGGAGAGGCCAGCATTTATCCTAAGGTTTGAACTGCCTTTGAGTTCCTCCTAGAATGTTTTTGATTCAGGCCCCCTGAGGGGAATGATGCTGAAGGGACTCCCTAGGGGGAGGGTACATGGGGGCAGAAATGGCAAAGACCTGTGTCCCAAATGGAACCCAAGGCCCCAAGTTTGAGGCTCTTCTTTTTTCTCTAGTCTCCATCGCTGGGGGCTCCCCTGAGCTAAAGGCTTGGGTACCACCCATACAGGGACTCACAGGTTGATACCCAAAGTCCACCCCGTCAACGAAACCCTACCTTATACTGCCAACAAATATTTATTGAGTGCCCTTTTTGTGTCAGGCATTGTCTCAAGGACCAGGAGCAACGGCAATTAGACTAAGCCCCTGCTCTGGAGAGCCTGCCTCCTGCTGAGTCTCAAAGGCACCACAAACCATTATGTACTACACGCTGACACTTACAGAGCCAGGCACCCTTTTAGATGCTTTACGTGTATAGACTAATTTCATCTTCACAACAGTACTTTCCTCATTTTCCGAGAGGAAACCTGATAAAGAGGTTAAGGGGCTTGGCTGATGTGCAGCTGGTGAGTGGAGAGCTGGGCTGGAACCCGGGCAGCCTGATTCTGTACACTACCGAACTTCCTGTTTCCTGCCCTAACCAAAAATTGTGATTTCCCTCTCACATCATCTCCCTAAATGTCACCAGTACCCATCCAATGACAGAGAACCACAGCCCAGAAGGCATTGCTGACACCTTCTTCTGCTCCCCCCTCCACAGCCACTCAAGCAACAAGCCTCACTGATTTTACCTGTTATGTTTTTCAAGAGGCAGAAAGGTGTATGGTTTTTGTGGCCATTGTGTCCAGTCCCCAGCAAGTATAGTGACCACTCCACGGTGAGTCCATCAGTGAACCCCACAGTCGTGCTTGGCCTGGAGGGACGGAGTCCTCTATCTCTGGATGCATCACTTTGTTCTAGATGGAGAACGAACATCCCAGGGGGCAAATCATGACTGAGATGGAATCTCTTGTCAGGTTTGGTAGGTGGGAGCCAAACCGGAAGATCTGATTTAGATAGATATATAGAGAGAGATAAATTAATGAATGAATGCAATAACTCTAGCACCTGAGGTGGGGAGCAAGTTCATGCAACCTCCATCTGTTTACTTGTCTGTTTTTTCAATCAGAATACACAGCAAACAGTTGTTAAACACTTCCCACATGGCAGGCAGGTTTCCTCATGCTTTCCACGTACTACCGTGTAACCCATAGGACCACAGTCCTATGCCTTAGGTATGATTATGTTACAGATGGAGAAATTGAGGCCCAGAGAATTCAGTTACTTAGTCAAGGTCACAAAATCATTAAGCCATGGGACCATGGGTTTGGATCCAGGCAGTCTGGCTTTGGCTCTGTACCGTTTACCAGCAAGCTCTACTGCCCAAAACAGCCACCTTTGGTGAGATCCCCTCTGAGGACAACTCTTCCCTGAGAACCAAGCATTTGTCCTTCATGGCCACACTCTCTTAGATTCAGGGTGGATGCACCTTCTAAGGTGGATCTCAAGTGAGATTCCTTCTTCAGACCAAAGGTGATGGTCAATGTCAGCAGTCATTTGGACTCAGCACATGTGTCCTCAGGACAGTCAGGCTATGGGCCAGCCATCTTCCACAGTGGGCGTGGAGAGGCAGAGAGACAAGATACTTCTAGAGCAGAGCAGAGACAGATACACGTAGTTCCGGAGACACCAAAATTGTCACATCTATTTCTTCAGGAGCCTGAGCCTCACGTCCTGTCCCAGATTATATTCCAGGATATACTCTGGAATCCTTTAGTAAGTTCCTGTTTTTTGCTTTTTCATTGTAATAACTACAAAATGATGGCCGTTGAGATAGGCAAAGACATAAAAAGAGTGTTGCAGACAGCATTCAATTAACCCTAATTTTACAGATAAGAGATTAGCTGCAATCTGCTGTCTGTGTGTGAGTTTGAGCCTGCATGTATTTATAGGGTGTGTCTATTCAAATCACGCGATAGAAAGTTGAAAGAGGCTTCAATTAAAATAGTTTAAAGGAGAAACTTGGAAGCCACCTAGAAAACACGTGAGGCAGTGTTATGAAATGAAATTCCAGGTGAAGAGTATAGGCAGAGATTCCTCTTGACATGGAGATAGATTCCAACTCTAGTTTCCCAACCCCAGTATTCACAGCTGCCCAGGCAGGATCATTCTGGAAGTACCATGCACCCACATCCACTTCCAGTCTTCACTTCTCTATCAAGAACTTGAATCTGTAACTACTTCAGGATCCTGAATCTCTCACAGATAGACCAAGTTGGCCCAAGATAGCAAATATTCTCCTCTTGGCTGTTGGGTAAGTAACTTTGAAACTCCAGGAAAATCTGGAGATCAGAACAGAAAATGGGCTAAATCAAGACCAGAGTATTGCTGTATTGTATCAATTTTAACATCTTGCAAATTGTAGTGCATTGTACAATCAATGGTGTCATACAACTATAAAGGGTGGCACTTCTTCTTTAACGATATTATAAAATAATGATGAATCTTATAATTGAAGATATCTTAGATCCCATGAAATACTGTTGACCTTGAACAACACAGGTTTGAACTGTGCTGGTCCACTTATATGCAGGGTTTTTTTCAATAAATTTACTGGAAAATTTTTTTGAGAGTTGCAACAATTTGAAAAAGCTCACAGACAAATTGCGTAGCCTAGAAATATAAAAAAAAAAAGAAAGAAAAAGGTAAGTCATGAATGCACAAAATATACATAGATGCTATTCCATTTTATCATTTATTACCATAAAATAAACACAAGTCTATTATAAAAAGTTAAATTTATCAAAATATGCACACAAACACTTACAGACCATACATGGTGCCATTTACTGCTGAGAGAAATGTAAACAAATGTAAAGATGCATTAAAGATGTATTAAATCATAACGCATAAAGTTAACTGTCATACATACTGCGCTACTGTAACAATTTGTAGCCACCTTCCGTTGTTTGGCAGTGTTTCAAGTGTTGTGATATCCACTTAAAAACGCAGTGTGATGCTCATTATTTCCAAGTGAGCAGTTCCTCTCTCCAGTAAATTGTGTTTCAAAGTAAAAAGTGACCCTCATGGTTCTTGCTTATTTTTCATTGTGTTTAGTGCAATACCATAAACCTTGAATAACACCCTGGGACCCATACGAAGTGCCACTAGTGATGCTGGAAGTGCTCCCAAGAAGCAGAAAAAAGCCATGACATTAACAAGAAAAAGTTGAATTGCTTGACATGTGCCACAGAGGAGGCAGTTGCCCACCATTTCAAGATAAATGAATCCAATGTAAGGACCACTGTAAAAAAAGAAAAAAGAAATTCATGTAGGCATTGCTGCAGCTACTCTAATAGGTGTGAAAACCTTGAGCTTCTGTGAAGTACCTTTTTATCTCGTATTGAAAATGCAGCTATTGTGTGGGGGCAGGGTTGCTATAAGAGTGGCATGCCTACAGACTCTAATGTGATTTGAGGAACAGCACAGTCATTATATGACAACTTAAAGCAAAAGGAAAGTGAAAGATCTAAAACAGGAGAATTTAATGCCAGCAAAGGGTGGTTTGATAATTTTAGAAAGAGATTTGGCTCAAAAAAGTTCAAGATAGCAGGAGAAGCAGCTTCTGCTGACCAAGAGGCAGATGAGTTCCCAGTTGCCATTAAGAAAATCATTGAGGAGAAAGAAACTTGCCGGAACAGGTTTTAAATGCAGGTGAAAAGGCCCCATTCCGGAAAAAAAAAGCCACAAAGGACATTTGTTAGAAAGGAAGAGAAGTGAGCACCAAGATCTAAGGCAGGAAGTGACAGGCTAGCTCTACTGTTCTGTGCAAATGCAGCTGGGTTTATGATCAGGACTGCTGGTTGTACAAGAAGGCTTGAACAACAACAACCCTTTTTCTGGATTGGTTCATCGATGCATTATCCCTAAAGTCAGGAAGTACCTTGCCAGTAAGGGACTGCCTTTTTAAATTCTTTTGTTATTGGACAATGCTCCCGGCCACCCAGAACCCCATGAGTTCAACACCGAAGGCACTGAAGTGGTCTACTTACCCCCAAACACAATATTTCTAATTCAGCCTCTAGATCATAAGAACCTTTAAGGATCATTATACCTGGTACTCTATGGAAAAGATTGTCAATGTTGTGAGAGAGAATCCCAATAGAGAGAACATCATGAAGGATGTCTGGAAGGATTACATCATTGAAGATGCCATTGTTTTTGTAGAAAAGCTGTGACAGCCATCAAGCCCGAAACAATGAATTCCTGCTGGAGAACACTCTGTCCAGATGTTGAGCATGACTTCACAAGATTTACAATGGAGCCAATCAAGGAAATCATGAAAGAGATTGTGGACATGGAAAAAAAAAAGTGAGGGTGAAGGGTTTCAAGATATGGGTCTTGGAGAAGTTCAAGAGTTAATAGACACCACACCAGAGTAATTAACAGAAGATGACTTGATCGAGATGAGCGCTTCCAAACCAGTGCCAGATGACGAAGAAGAAGATGTAGAAAAGACAGTGCCAGAAAACGAATTGACATCAGACAAACTGGCAGAAGAGTTCCGGGCTTCCCAGGTGGCGCAGTGGTTGAGAATCTGCCTGCTAATGCAGAGGACATGGGTCCGAGCCCTGATCTGGGAGGATCCCACATGCCATGGGGCAACTGGGCCCGTGAGCCACAGCTACTGAGCCTGCGCGTCTGGAGCCTGTGCTCTGCAACAACAGAGGCCGCGATAGTGAGAGGCCAGCGCACCGCGATGAAGAGTGGCCCCCGCTTGCCACAACTAGAGAAAGCCCTCGCATAGCAACGAAGACCCAACACAGCAAAAATAAATAAATTAAAAAAAAAAAAAGTAGTTCCGATTATTCAAGACTGCTTTTTTTTTTTTTCTTTTTGCGGTACGCGGGCCTCTCGCTGTTGTAGCCCTCGCGTTGCGGAGCACAGGCTCCAGACGCTCAGGCCCAGTGGCAATGGCTCACGGGCCCAGCCGCTCCGTGGCATGTGGGATCTTCCCAGACTGGGGCACGAACCCGTGTCCCCTGCATCAGCAGGCGGACTCTCAACCACTGCGCCACCAGGGAAGCTCTCAAAACTGCTTTTGACTTCTTAAACAACATGGACCCTTTTATGATATGGACACTGAAACTAAAGCAAACAGCGGAAGAAGGATTGGTACCATGTAGAAATACTTATAGAGAAATGAAAAAGCAAAGAAGTCAGACAGAAGTTATGATATATTTTTGTAAAGTTACACAAAGTGTGCCTGCTCCTCCTACCTCCCCTTCCCCCTCCTCCCCCTCTTCCAACTCTGCCATCCGGAGACAGCAGGACCAACCCTCCCCTTCCTCCTCTGCCTATTCAACATGAAGACGATGAGGATGAAGACCTTTATGACGACCCACTTCCACTTAATGAATAGTAAATAATCACCATGCCATACAGTTCATAAACATATCTTCTGTGTGTGTGTGAGTGGCTTTGTGTAAAACTCTGGTAACTGTGCATCAAGAACTGTGTGAGACGTTTTTGTGCCATCATCATGGAAGTATTCGTCATGTAGAACATCGTGGGCAAGACTTGTATTGAAGTGGATAGTGTATCCTTACATCAGCATAAGGTGAGTCATAGTGAAGGTAAAGTTAATAATACATTAGTTTTCTTACTGCCTTACAACTTTGCTTCCAAAGAATTACATTACCATATAGTATGCCTCTCTCCCTTGTAATTGGAGAAAGTGCATATCAGCCTATCATCACAGGCAAGTGTTTTTTTAAATGTAACAATGTTTCTATTTTCTTTTATTTTTTTTTAATATTTATTTATTTTGGCTGCAGCAGGTCTTAGTTGTGGCATCTCCGTTGCGGCATGTGGGATCTTTTTAGTTACAGCATGAAGACTTCTTAGTTGCAGCATGCACGTGGGATCTAGTTCCCTGACCAGGGATCGAACCTGGGCCCCCTGCATTGGGATCTCGGAGACTTAACCACTGGACTACCAGGGAAGTCTCTGTAACAATGTTTCTAATACTGTATTATGAACATTGTTATAATACTGTATGCCATAGATATTTTATAACAATTCGTGCATTAGTGTATAAGATAGGCTACCATGAGGCAACCTCATATCGATTACACTAGGCTATAATAAGTCAATCATATTGTTGCGTCTTTGTTATCAATGTATGAATCGTTATACCTGTAAATAAATATGAATTTTTGTTTCACATTATCTTTTCATTTTTGGTGTCTAGTTTTAGTAATACATATAACATCTACAGTGTTTTGTATCATTGAAGACGCTACTGATGACAAACAATTCATTTTGTAAACAGACGATGTAAATTTATGGTATCATAAATGTAATACAGTACTGTAAATGTATTTTCTTTTCCTTATGATTTTCTTAATAAAATTTTCTTTTCTCTAGGTTACTTTATTATAATAATATGGTATATAGTACATATAACATACAAAATATGTGTATCAACTATTTTTTATGTTATCAGTAAGTCTTCTAGTCAATAGTAGGCTATTAGTAGTTAACTCTTGGGGGAGTCAAGTTATACATGATTTTCCAACTACAAGAGGGATCAGTGCCCCTAATCCCTGTATTGTTCAAGGGTCAACTGTATAGCATTCCTTTTGCAGTAACGTTAGAAATAAGTTTTTAATCATCATAATCTGTGTGTTATTTAAAGAACCTTGAAACATTGAAGAAAATCTAACATATTAGAAAACCTGGCATATTAGACTTGTGATTTTAATTTGAAACGTTTAAGAGTATATAGTTAATTAAGCTTAGGGACAGTCTTTGGAAATTGTATTATCGGGGTACAATCTAACCCAAAATTACAATGGCTCAAAGATGATAGGAGTTTACTTCATGCTCCTGTAATAGTCAAGTGGTGAGTGGTCCAGAGCTGTGGGCCAAGCAGCTTTGCTATGTGAGGTCTTCTAGGGAATTGGCTCCTTCTCTGCCTTGGCTCTGCCATGGCCTAAGGTGTTATCTTCATCAGCCTGGATGATGTTGGCACATCACCACATCCAAGGGAAGTAGGACAGAAGAGAGTCCAGGGCAAGTGTCTTAAAGAAGCACACATCATATCTGCTTATATCCTATTGGCCCAGCTTAGTCACATGGCCACAACTAGCTGTAAAATATAGCCTACTGTTAGGTGGACATGTGTCCAGCTAAAACTCAGGGGTTTTAGCTAAAGGGAAAAAATGGGAGAATTAACACTAGAAAATATTTGGCAGTCATCCACCTTGAGTCTTAAGAAACTTCACTCACTAGGTTTATTAAATTTCAGTAATTGCTTAAAGGCTTAGAAAGATTTCACTTGTCAGTTTTATAAGTTTGCCATGGCAGGTGTGTGAAGTGTTTTAGAGAAACAGGTATATTTTAATTTTAAATGCACTTAAAATGTTTCAAGAAACTAAATAATAAGTTTATAAATAGTGTTAATTATTTAGGAAGACTTACTATGTTAAACTTAAGAGTCAATTCAACATTAATCAGAGAAAATGAAAGCAATTAATATTATTTTTATATAAAAACTACTGCACATAATTAAGAATAAGATTGTGAGTTAAACATAAAGGGTTACAAAAACCCTAGGTTTTAAAATGTTAAAACTTTCCAGATTGACTTCTTATACTTAGTAACATGCATTTAAGTTCCCTCCGTGTCTTTTCATGGCTTGATAGCCGATTTATTTTTTATTGCTGAATAATATCACATTGTTCGGATGTACCATAGTTTTGTCAACCAAATAAACTTAGGAGGCAATAATCAAGCAAAAGGCCTTTATTTGGAATTGAAGAATTGCAATTCGGGACACACAAATTCAGGTAGCAACCCAAACAGTGTCCCACTATGGAATAAAAGTCAGAGGCTTTTAAAGGCAAAGAAGAAAGGTTTGCATTACAAAGAATTTTAATTAGAGTTGCAGGCAGAAACTAGTCCTGGCTAAGCAAGATTGACTGCTAAGTCTATCGCTAGAGAGAAGAAAAAGTTCATTACTGTGACAAGTTGCAGGGGCTCTTGCAAAGTGCTTTGAATATTTAATGTCGGCCCAGTTCGAAAGTTCATGGCTCCACCTGGGGAGGATGTATATGTTTGCTCTTCTTAATATTCTCTCTGCTCCATTTTAAAACCCTTTGACATAAGCGACTCTATTTTATTTCACATTTCATAGTTTCTTCATTCGTTCACCTGCTGAAGGATACCTTGGTTGCTCCAAGTTTTGGCAATTATGAATAAAGCTGCTCTAAACATCCATGTGCAGGTTTTCGTGTGGACATAAGTTTTTAACTCCTTTGGGTAAATACCAAGGAGTATGACTACTGGATCATATGTTAAGAGTATGTTTAGTTTTGTAAGAAATCACCAGACTGTCTTCCATACTGGCTGTACCATTTTGCATTCCCACCAGTAATGATAGTTCCTCTTGCTCTATATCCTCACCAACATTTGGTGTTGTCAGTATTCTGGATTTGGACCATTCTAATATGTGTGTTGTGATATCTTACTATTGTTTTAATTTGCATTTTCCTGATGACCTATGATGTGGAGCATGTTTTCATATGCTTATTTGCCATGTGTATATCTTCTTTGGTGGCGTGTCTGTTAAGGTTTTGGGCCTATTTTACCGTTGAGTTGTTCTTTCTTTCATAGATTGTGCCTTTAGCATTGTATTTAAAGAGGCCACATACTATATTATTTCAATTACATGACATTCTGGAAAAGGTAAAATTATGGGGACAGTAAAAATATCAATGATTGCCAGGGGTTAGGGAGGAGGAAAGGATGAATAGGCGGACCATAGAGGTTTTCTAGAGAAGTGAAAATAATCTGTATGATACTACAACAGTGAAAACATACCATTATACATTTGTCCAAACCCATAGAACATACAGTACCAGGAGTGAACTCTAATGTACACTATGGACTTTGGGTGATGATGTGTCTTTGTAGATTCATCAATTGTAACAAATGTACTACTCTGCTGGGGGATGTTGGCTGTGGTGGAGGCTGTGTATGTGTGGGGGCAAGGAGTGCATGAGAAATCTCTGTACCTTCTCTTCAATTTTCCTGACTCTAAAATAGCTCTAAAGAAATAATCTTTTAAAAAAATATTACCGGTGAAGTCATCTGGCCCTGAACTTTTGTTGTTTGGAGTTTTAAAAATCACTGATTCAATTTAATTACTGGTAATTAGTCTGTTCATATTTTCTATTTCTTCCTGGTTCAGTCCTGGGAGATTGTACATTTCTAGGAATTTGTCCATTTCTTCTAGGAGGTCCATTTTTATTGACATATAATTGTTTGTAGTAATCTCTTGATCCTTTGTGTCAGTTGTAACTTTTCTTTTTTCATTTTATTGATTTGGGCCCTCTCTTTTTTTCTTGAAGAGTCTGGCTAAAGGTTTATCAATTTTGTTTATCTTTTCAAAGAACTGGCTCTTAGTTTCATTGATCTTTTCTATTGTTTTTTAGTCTCTATTTTATTTATTTCTGCTCTGATCTTTATGATTTCTTTCCTTCTACTAACTTTGTTTTTTGTTTGTTCTTTTTCTAGTTCCTTTAGGTGTAAGGTTAAGTTATTTATTTGGGATTTTTATTGTTCTCTGAGGTAGGCTTGTATTGCTACAAACTTCCCTCTTAGAACTGCTTTTGCTGCATCCCCTAGATTTTGGATCATTGTGTTTTTATTTTCATTTTTCTCCAGGTATTTTCGAATTTTTTTCTTTGATTTCTTCAGTGAACCATTGCTTGTTTAGTAGCATATTGTTTAGCCTCCAGTTGTTTGTGTTTTGCAGTTTTTTCTTATAGTTGATTTCTAGTCTCACAGTGTTGTGCTTCGAAAAGATGCTTGATATGATTTCAATTTTCTTAAAAATTACTGAGACTTGTTTTGTGGCCTAGCATGTGATCTATCCTAGAGAATATTCCACGAGCACGTGAAAAGAATGTGTATCCTGCTGCCTTTGGATGGAATGTTCTGTATATCTCTATTAAGTCTATTTGATTTAATGTGTTGTTTAAAGCCAGTGTTTCCTTATTGATTTTTCTGCCTGGATGATCTGTCCATTGATGTAAGTAGGGTGTTAAAGTCCTGTACTATTATGTTACATCATTTCCTTGCTTTATGTCTTTTAATATTTGCTTTATGATTTTAAGTGCTCCTATGTTGGGTGCATATATATTTACAACTGTTATATCTTTTTCTTGGATTGATACCTTGATGATTATGTAATGTCTTTCTTTGTCTCTTGTTACAGTCTTTGTTTTAAAATGTACTTTTTTTTGGCTCCACTGTGAGGCATGCAGGACTTTAGTTCCCTGACCAGGGATTGAACCCACATCCCCTGCAGTGGAAGTTCAGAGTCTTAACCACTGGACTGCCAGGGAAGTCCCTAAAGTGTATTTTGTTTGATACAAGTATTGCTACTCCAGCTTTCTTTTAACTTCCATTTGTATAGAACACCTTTTCCATCTTCTCACCTTCAGCCTGTGTCTATCTTTAGATTTGAAGTGAGTTTCTAGTAGGGATCACATATATGGATTTTATTTTTCTATCCATTCAGCCACTCTATGTCTTTTGATTGAAGCATTTGACATTTAAATTAATTATTGATAGGCATGTATCTATTGCCATTTTGTTAAACGTTTTAGGGCTGTTTTTGTAGGTATTTTTTGTTTCTTCCTTATTCTTTTGCACTCTTCCTGTGATTTATGATTATCTTTAGTGTTATGTTTGGATTCCTCTTTTTTGTGTGTGTATCTATTATAGAGTTTTGGTTTGTGGTTACCATAAGGTTTATATACGTAAAACTTTAAGTAATCATATATATGATTATTATATGACTATAATATGATCTCTTAAGTTTGAATGCATTTTGACAAACCTGCATTCCACCAAACATTTAGAGTAGTGTTAACACCTATCCTTCTGAAACTATTCCAAAAAATTTCAGAGCAAGGAATGCTTTCAAACTCATTCTACAAGGCCACCATCACCCTGATACCAAAATCAGACAAGGACATCACCAAAAAAAAAATTACAAGCCAATATTAGTGATGAAAATATATGCAAAAATTCTCAATGAAACATTAGCAAACTGAATTCAACAATACATTAAAAGGATCATGCACAATGATCAAGTGGAATTTATCTCAGGGATGCAAGGATGGTTCAATGCCCACAAATCAATCAACATGATACACTACATTAACAAATTGAGGAATAAAATCATATGATCATCTCAACAGACAGAGGAAAAGCTTTTGACAAAATTCAACACCCATTTATGATAAAAACTCTCCAGAAAATGGCATAGAGGGAACCTACCTCAACATAATAAAGGCCATATATGACAAACTCACAGCAAGCATCATACTCAATGGTGAAAAACTGAAAGCATTTCCACTAAGATCAGGAACAAGACAAGGATGTCCACTCTCACCACTATTATTTAACATAGTTTTGGAAGTCCTAGCCACAGCAATCAGAGAAGAAAAAGAAATAAAAAAATACAAATTGGAAAAGAAGAAGTAAAACTGTCACTGTTTGCTGATGACATGATACTATACATAGAATATCATAAAGATGCCACTAGAAAACTACTAGAACTAATCAGTGAATTTGGTAAGGTTGTAGGATACAAAATCAATGCACAGAAATCTCTGGCATTCCTATACACCACCAACAAAAAATCAGAAAGAGAAATTAAGGAAACACCCCCATTTACCATTGCAACAAACAGAGTTAAATACCAAGGAATAAATGTGCCTAAGGAGGCAAAAGACTTGTACTCAGAAAACTATTAAAACACTGATGAAAGAAATCAAAGATGACATCAACAGATGGAGAAATATACCACGTTCTTGGATTAGAAGAATCAATATTGTGAAAATGATTATACTATCTAAAGCAATCTACAGACTCAATGCAATCCCTATCAAACTACCAATGGCATTCTTCACAGAATTAGAACAAAAAACTTTACAATTCATATGGAAACACAAAAGACCTCGAATAGCCAAAGCAAGCTTGAGAAAGAAAAGTGGAGCTGGAGGAATCAGGCTCTCTGACTTCAGACTATACTACAAAGCTACAGTAATCAAGACAGTATGGTACTGGCACAAAAACAGAAATATAGATCAATGGTACAAGATAAAATTCCCAGAGATAAACCCATGCACATATGGGCACCTAATTTATGACAAAAGAGGCAAGAACATACAATGGAGAAAAGAAAGCCTCTTCAATAAGTTATGCTGGCAAAACTGGACAGCACATGTAAAAGAATGAAACTAGAACACTCCCTAACACCATACACAAAAATAAACTCCAAATGGATTAAAGACTTAAATATAAGACCAGACACTATAAAACTCTTAGAGGAAAACATAGGAAAAACACTCTTTAACATAAACCACAGCAAGATCTTTTTTGACCCACCTCCTAGAGTAACGAAAATAAAAACAAAAATAAATAAATGGGACTCAATAAACTTAAAAGCTTTGCACAGCAAAGGAAACCATAAACAAGACAAAAAGACAACCCTCAGAATGGGAGAAAATATTTTCAAATGAAACAACAAAGGATTAATCTCCAAAATATACAAACGACTCATGGAGCTCAATAGCAAAAAACCCAACAATCCAGTTAAAAACTGGGCAGAAGACCTAAATAGACATTTCACCAAGGAAGACATACAGATGGCCAAGAGGCATATGAAAAGATGCTCAACATCACTAATTATTAGAGAAATGCAAATCAAAACTACAGTGAGGTATCACCTCATGCCGTTCAGAGTGACCATTATCAAAAAATCTAGAAACAATAAATGCTGGAAAGGGTGTGGTGAAAAGGGAACCCTCCTGCACTGTTGGTGGGAATGTAAATTGATACAGCCACTATGGAGGACAGTATGGATGTTCCTTAAAAAAACTAAAAATAGAACTACCATATGACCCAGCAATCCCACAACTGGGCATATACCCTGAGGAAACCATAATTCAAAAAGAGACATGCACCACAATGTTCATTGCAGCATTATTTACAATAGCCAGAACATGGAACCAACCTACATGTCCATCAACAGATGAATGGATAAAGAAGATGTGGCACATTTATACAATGGAATATTACTCAGCCATAAAAAGAAACGAAATTGAGTTATTTGTAGTGAGGTGGATGGACCTAGAGTCTGTCACACAGAGTGAAGTAAGTCAGAAAGAGAAAAACAAATACCGTATGCTAACGCATATATATGGAATCTTAAAAAAAAAAATGGTACTGATGAACCCAGTTGCAGGGCAGGAATAAAGAGGTAGACATAGAAAATAGACTTGGGGATATGGGGTGGGAGAATGAAGCTGGGGTGAAATGAGAGTAGTATCGACATATATACACTATGGAATGTGAAATAGTTGGCTGGTGGGAAGAAGCAGCATAGCACAGGGAGATCAGCTTGGTGCTTTGCGATGACCTAGAGGGGTGAGATGGGAGGATGGGAGGGAGGCTCAAGAGGGAGGTGTTATGGGGACATGTGTATGCATATGGCTGATTCTCTTTGTTGTTCAACAGAAACTAACACAGTATTGTGAACCAATTATATTCTAATAAAGATCTATTAAAAATTAAAAAGAAAGATATATGCACCCCTATGTTTATTATAGCATTGTTTATAGCCAAGATATGGAAGCAAGCAAGTGCCCACCAATAGATGAATAGATAAAGAAGATATGGTGTAGGTATATATATATATATATATTAGCAGAGAAAGACAAATGCGGCATGATTTCACTTATATGTGGAATCTAAAAAAACAAAGCAAATGAACAGACATAACAAAACAGAAACAGAGTTATGGAGAACAAACAGGTGGTTGCCAGAGGGGAGGGGGTGAGGGAGGAAAGAAATAGGTGAGAGGTACAAACTTCCAGTTGTGAAATAAATGAGTCACAGGTATAAAATGTACAGTGTGGAGAATAAAGTCAATAATTATGTCGTATCTTTGTATGGTGACAGATCATAACTAGACTTATGGTGATCATTTTGAAATAGGTAGAAATATCAAATCACTGTGTTGTATAACAGGAAATAACATAGTTTTGTAGGTCAATTATACCTCAAGAACAAACAGACTCGTAGACAAAAAGATCAGACTTGTGGTTACCAGGGGTGAGTGTTGGGCGGAGTTGAACTGGATGAAGGTAGCCAAAAGGTACCAACTTCCAGTTACAAGATAAATAAGTACTAGGAATGTAAGATAAATAAGTACCAAGGATGTAAAAAAATATTACAACTTTAACAACTTGAATATTAATTAAAACAAGTAGCTATAGGTGATCATCTGCACATAAAAGCCTTCTTCAGATATGAAAAATCTCAAGTGCCATGTTTATGAGCCTTTGGATGGGTTATGTTACTTACAACCAAAAAAGTATTGAGGAAGACTCAGTTTCTCCCCTAACCCCATTACATCATGTTTCTAGCCTCTAGATCACACAGCTATATTTCTAAATTTTGTTCTGCTTATGACAACCCTCCAAACACACATGGGTGGAGAAGATGCCTACTGGGATGCCTGTCCTCTTTGCTGTATACTGTTTCTCTGCACCCATAAACCTCCATATCTACAGGGTTCAGAGGTATCTTGCTGTTGTAATATGATTTGACCCACCATTTAGACTTGACTATTGGCCCAAGGTAACCACTAACCCAAGCAAGGCTAATAAGAGTGCCGGTTGAAAGAGAGCCTCAGACTATATCTAGGTGGCTAGAAGGATCATATGTAGACCACGGAACTGGGAACAGCTATCCTCTACTTTTGGAGACTGGTGAGCAGAGAAAAACGGTCCTTTTAGAGAGAGAAGAATTAAGCTGATGGCAGATAAACAGAAACAAAAGATGGAGAGCATCGGGTTCTAGTCTGTTCCAGAAGCCCAGTCAGCTGCACATTGCCTTGAGGCTTGGGAGACATCTGTTACACTAATAATAATTCATCTCTCCCTTCTGAGCAAAACAGAGTCAGTTCCTATTATTTGTAGCCAAAAGAATACTATCTAATATGCCTGAAAAGATATTAAACTCTTCGTAGGAAGCAAACTCATGGGTTTTATTTTAAAAAGAAATAGCTGCTTAGTTGTCTCAATTAGAGGAAATTTCCAGTGTAGTTCCGACTTCTGGATTTTAAGTACTGGTCCAAGCTATGTCCCCTGGTAAGTCCACAAAATCCAATTTACCTAAAACTCAACTCAGAGTAACTCTGGCCTGATAATCACTTGCAAAGTACCCAACACTGAGTATAAGCAAGTTACAGACAATTAACCACCTGTGACTCGTGTAGCATCTCATTATACTTAGTCTATTGGAAGATCTCCAAATTGCATTATATGGTCCATGGTTGAAAGTATTAGTTTACCATTCTCTCCCAGCAAAAGCTACACTTCCCAGCCCCCCTTGAAGGCAAAGGAAGGCCATAAGACTAAGTTCTGACCCATAAAAAAGGAGTGGACATGATGGCGGCAACGTCCAGAACATTCCCTTAAAGGAACATCCCAAGTCTACTTTTCCCCTTCCTTCTGGAACGTGAACATAGACTGGCAGCAGGAATGGCCAGGCTAGACCACAAGATAGAAGTCATGTGCTGTAAATGGAAAGCAAAAGCCTAGAAAGAGCCTGGGTCTCCAGCCCTACTTACATTTACACTTTTCCATGTGAGAGAAATAAGCCATCTTATTTAAGTCCCTGTTATTTTGTGTTTCAGTAGCTGAGCCAGCACCTTAACTATAACACAGTCTTTGCATGGAAAAAAACCAGAAATGAATGACTGTTTTCTACAGAAGGTAGTATAGCCAAAAGTAAAACTTTAAATTTGTGCAATTCTCTCATTCAACAAATATTTATTGAGTCACAGCCTATCACCTTTGGAAACAGTGTCCAGGCTGGTGAAGCAATCCAGCTCATGTGAAATGAGGAGTGCCCAAAGGAACATGGGGCATTTAGCCTATGGAGGGAAAAGGGTAGGATAGGTTGGAGAGCTGTCATCAGATTTAGGAAGAAATCATGTGGAAGAGAGGATAGACTTGCTCCATATGACCCCAGGGGGCTGAAGTAAGACCAATAGGGTATGCAGGGAATTGAACCCCTAAGATCCAGAGTTCCATGTCAGTTCTGGTTCTTGACTTTAAGCAACAGAAGCAGACTCTAATGTCTTAGGCAAAAACAAAATTTGTTGGAATGATATTTCGGGGGGAAATCACAGAATTAACCGTATATCAGAGTACTGGCCAGGAATCAAGAGTATCCGGAAGGCTGGTTAGCAGGAAGCATAGCCACAGCCATGGAGCAGACAGGGTCTAATCAGCATGATGGATGACTTCTAACTGGTCCTCACGTCTCTGAGCCATTCACTCAGGAGTCAGGATCATGGGAGAGAGAGTCTTATGGTTGCACCTAGATCATCTTCCATTGCCTGGCTGAACACGGGGCAGACGAGGGGAAAATAAGGTCCCTGTTGACTCTGAGGAGGAAGTCAGGTACTACCTCCAGGAGGAACCAAGATAGTATCAGACAACTATCCAGTGCTACTTCTAATGATTCTTTCAAAGCCCATGAATCTGTGACCTGTGTCTTGGGATTGGGAGGAACTTGTCCATTCAGGGAAGTTATCTCCTTTCTATATTCCTCACATATGCTCATACACTCTCTGCCGAATCATTCCAACCACGAAAGGTTCACTACCTCACAAGTTCCTTTTCATATTAGGACGAAATAAAGGCTGGGGGCTTAGACTCTGCCTGATGCTCAAGACCCTCCAACTCTGGTCCCACTTTTGTAGGGGTAAGTCCTGTGATTCTTCTACAGAAACCTTTCTTCCCATCCAACTTATTCACTCAAAGTCACCATCCTCTGACCCCATCAAAGCATCTTGTGTTTATTCTCTTTACTCCTCCTATCTATCTAAATGTTATCCATTCTTCACATTCCAGCTCAAATCCCACATCCTACATGAAACATTCTTGAACCATCCCAGCCCAAAGTAACTCCTTGGAAATTTTTGCCTGCACTCTTCATGAGGCGGTTAATCACTCTCTTTTAAAATGTTTTCTATGTTTTTAGAATTGATACTTATACTTTATTAGATAATTTAATTTTAAACATACTTATATCTTCTCTCTCTACCTGGATTATAACTTCTTGAAGACATGAACTATTTCTTATCCAACTTTGCATCTCCTGTAGAACTTAACAAAATCCTTTCCACATGGACTTTTTTTTTTTTCCTTGATTGATGTGAATAGCAGAGGTGGGTATGGTCTTGACTCCTTATCCAGGAATTTGGGGAAGGGGAAACAGGGGAAGATGAGGGGAGAAGTAAGTCAGACAATGACTTAAAATAGCTTTGCTCAGACTATAATAATGATGTGAATGATTTATTTTTTATAGCATTTTGAGTTATAATT
Organism: Neophocaena asiaeorientalis asiaeorientalis; assembly: GCF_003031525.2. Classification (NCBI taxonomy): domain Eukaryota; kingdom Metazoa; phylum Chordata; class Mammalia; order Artiodactyla; family Phocoenidae; genus Neophocaena; species Neophocaena asiaeorientalis. The sequence continues at coordinate 2,818,998 of NW_020174642.1, forward strand.
GGTATGAAAACTGCATATATTTGATAAGTTTTGACATATGTTTACATCCACGGAACTATTGCCCTAATCAAGATAATAAATATATCTACCACCTCCCCAAAGTTGCCTTATGTCCCTTTGTAATCTCTTTCATTCACTTCCACCTCAAGAAACTGCTGATTTGTCTTCTGTCACTCTAGTTTGAACTTCTAGAATTTTATATAAATGGAACCATTCAGTATGTACTCTCTTTGTCTGGCTTCTTTCACTCAGCGTAATTATTTTAAGATCCACCCACGTTGTTGAAGAGTTCACTCCTTTTTTTTGCTGAGTAGTATTCCATTTCATGATCATATCACAATTTGTTTATCTGTTGATGGTCATTTGAATTGTTTCCAGTTCTTGGCTTTTACAAATTAAGCTGCTATGAACACTTGTACAAGCCTTTGTGCGGATACATGATTTCATTTATCTTAGGTAAATACCTAGGAGTAGAATGGCTGAGCCATACGGTAGGTCTCTGTATAACATTTTAAGAAATTGCCAAAATGATTGCACCATTTTTATTCCCACCAGCAGTGTAGGAGAGTCGCAGTTGCTCCATCTCCTCAGCAATGTTTGCTCTTGTTTTTAAAATTTTGGCCATTACATTGTAGTGGTAGCTCACTGTGGTTTCAGTTTGCATTTTCCTAATGACTAATGATGAACATCTTTTCATGTGCTCATTTGTCATCTTCTTTGATGAAGTGTTTGTTCAGATCTGTTGTATATTATGATTTTATTTTATTTTATTTTTTTGGCGGTATACGGGCCTCTCACTGTTGTGGCCGCTCCCTTTGCGGAGCACAGGCTCCGGACGCGCAGGCTCAGCGGCCATGGCTCACGGGCCCAGCTGCTCCGCGGCATGTGGGATCTTCCCGGACCGGGGCACGAACCTGTCTCCCCTGCACCGGCAGGCGGAGTCTCAACCACTGCGCCACCAGGGAAGCCCTGTTGTCCTTTTAAAAAATTGAGTTGTCTTACTGCTGAGTTTTGAGTTTCAATTTCTCTATATATTTGGACACAAATTCTTTATCATACACGTGGTTTGTAAATATTTTCTCATGGTCTCTGGCTTGTTTCTTAACTATATCTTCTCAAGAGTAGAAGTTTTAAATTGTGATGAAGTCCAATTTATCAGTATTTTCTTTTATGAATTGTGCTTTTGGTGTTGCAACTAAGAAGTCTTTAACTCAGGGTCACAAAGATTTTCTTCTTCTGGAAGTTTTATAACTTTATGTTTTACCTAAATAGGTTTATGATAAATTTTGAGTTAATTTTTGCATATGGTATGAGGTATTGATCAAGGTTCATTTCTGCGTGTGTGTGAAGACATTAAGTTGTTCCAGAATCATCTGTTGAAAAGACTATCCTCTCTCTGCTGGATTGCCTTTGCAACTTTGTTGAAAATCAGTTGACCGTATATGTGTGTGGATCTGTTTATGGACTCTATTCTGCTCTAATGATTGCTGTGTCTGTCTTTACACCAATATGTCACTGCATGATTTATATTCCTATAATGTCTTAGATAAAGTGCTTTCACCCACAGATATAGAGCTGTGTTCATGATGTGGACTCTGGAGCTAGATTACTGTGTGCAAATCCTGGCTCTAGCACTTACTGGCTGTATTACTTTGGGCAGATTCTTTAATGTCTCTATGCTTCAGTTGACTCATCTATAAAATGGGGATGATGACAGTATCCACTCATCAGATTGCTGTGATCGGTTTGTGTTGATACACATAAAAGTCTGTAGAACAACACTCAATAAAAGTTTTCTCTTATATAACTTCCTGAATAAAACAGTTAGAGGAGTTAGTTAGGTATTATTGTTCCCTGAAATGTCTTGGCCAGTGTCACACAGATAAAGACTACACTTAGGTCTTCTGGCTCTAAACCCAGTGTCTTTTCCACTCCATCTCTGAGACTATAATGGAAACCCCAGTCTTTTTATAATCTAATCTCCGAGGTTATCGTCTATCACTTCTGCTGTATTCAGTACTTTAGAATTTAGTCTTTAAATCTGGCTCACACTCAAGGACAGGGAACTATATGAAGTATAATGCCAGTAGGTGGGGACCATAGGAGACCATCTGAGAAGCTACTTATGACAGGTCCCTTCACTTTTCTAAGATTCTCACAAGTCTGGTAGGAAGCGCTGTGGTCAGAGGCTTCTGAACTATGGAATGAGAAGCCAGGGAGAGTATTCCTGAACCAATGACCTAATAGGAGTCTTTGCCTTCCCCGCATGGAAAGAAAGCGAATCTTAGCTGCTTCGTTCAGTGTTGAACACTGGCCACACCTTTTAATTAGGAAGTACAGTCTGAGGCTATGCCTATGGAAATAAAGGAGGTATCAAGTTTGGCCAAGCAGTTTTCTTCTGCCTTTCAGATGACACTAGAAATGTGTTCATACGGAGCACAGAAGTGGGAATCTCACTTATGAAATAAATAACTTATTGATTCACCAAGATTTACTCAGCACCTACCGTGTGCTAGTCCCTCTATTAGGCACTGGGGCCACAAGAGTTTCTTTTTTCATAATTTTTCTGTTGATTGTTAAGGCCACAAAATCAAGAGGAAATTACATTGTGTTAATTTAGGTTCTCTAAAAGTGGATACCAAGATAGGATTAGACATGTAAGAGATTTCTTGGAGGAAATGCCTATGAAGGACAAAGGGAGGGAACCAGAGAAGGTGGGGGGAGCTTTCAGACTGCATTACCGGTCTGACATCTGTGCAAGGCTGGGGGAAGGAAGGAGGGGCGGATAGGGAGAGTTTTGCACTGCAGTGCAATTCCAAGAAAGGATGTGCCGGGTCCCTGGGAAGTATCTGAGCCCAAGTCACCCATCAGAGGAGTCCTGTGTGTAACAGAAGTGAGCCTGGATTTGTGTCTTCACTGTGCTCAGTCCTTGACTGGGAGCACCTGAGGGATACGTGGCCTCAGCTCTAGTGGAGCAGCCGGTCCAGAGGGACAGCAGCTAGGGATCTGAGCAGCTTCTTCTCACATCTGTCATGTGCATGTTACAAGGTATGACTAGTGTCATGATGAGGTGAGCATAGGTACTAAAGAAGTACAAAAGAGGTGCACCGAACCCAGACTTTCAGGGATAGGGCAGGCTTTCTGCAGCGCAGTGGTCAAAACTGAGACCTGAGAAGAAAAGAGGAATTAGCAAACTCACACATACTGCTGATGCAGGTGCAAACTGGTACCACTCCTTGGGAAAACCATTGGTATTATGTAGAAAAGTTGAAGTTTTACATACTCTGCGAGGTAGCATTCCACGCCTAGGGACAGCAGTTAGAGGAACTCTTTGCACGTGCACATATATGCACTGGTCTCTATGTAGAAGAATGTTCCCAGCAGTATTATTTGTGATAGCCACCCACAAAGGAAACAACCCACGTCCATCAGCAGAACAGATGAATTGTGGTACAATGGAGTAGTATCAGCAATGAAAATAAATAAATTTACAGCTACGTTGAATAACTTGGATCATAAACACAATGTTGAGGGGGGAAAATCAAGATACTCATACAATACTTAAAAAGCAGGCAGCAATAAGCTACGGCTTAGGGAATGCATACATTGATGGTAGCGCCATAAAGAAAAGCAAGGAAAGTGGGGAGAGTTGGGGTTGTGTTTGTGGAGATGCACAGAAGAGGATTCTGGGATGTGCTATTCTGGCATGCTTGTTGAATAATTTTTCTTTAAATTCTCCATATGTGTTTCATGCAATCTCTGTCTATATATTTCATAATTTTAAAAAGGGGGTGGATAGGAGTAGGCTGGGTGGAGGGAGTGGGATGTGTTCCAGGCAGAGGGCAAAGGACAGGGGGGGAAGTGCACGCAGAGCTCAGGGACTTGCAAACACAATGGGGTGACATGGTAAGGAGTGACGAGAGTGATGGAAGCAGACAGGAGGCCCCTACAGAAGGAGGGACCTCATAAACCCCTGCTGAGGAGTTTGGACTTTACCCTGAGGGCAATAGGGAGCCACTAAGGTATTTAAGCTGTGGAGAGGCTGAATCAGATTTACATTTCCAGAAAGATCCTTCAGCCCCAGTGTAAGGATGTGCCTCACAGTATCCAGGTGAGTGGCGATGAGGTGAGAAAAGGACGAGGGTTCCTGATCCTAGGTGTTGCTGGTGGCTGGTCTTCCTCACCACCAGACTAACTGCCCTGCTATGCTACTGCATCTAGGGACTTGTAATTTCTAAACCACTGAATCATTAATAACAGGAGGAGAGTCTCCTATCTGGTTGCTCTCCAATGTCCATCGGTCCTATTATTAATTGAGGTGAAAGTGTCATTCTGGGTCCCAAAGGCCATCTCATTAAGACGCTGAACATTTTGGTGCAGAGGAGAAAAGAAAAAAAGCAAAAGGATTTGTAAATAACTGATCATTCCAAAAGATAACCCTCTGTAGGAATCATTTAATAATAGCACTATAGGTAATGATTCTTTATCACTAAAACGACTTGTTCCATTTGCAGTGCTATTATAGATGAGCATGTGATTAATATGGGAAAGTTTTCTTAGTGATTATGTATTTAATACTAAGGTCAGTTGTGGACTTCTTTATTCAAGTGAGGAACTAAATTCCCAAGACATTTCCTGCATGTTCTCTTAAGGCCTCAGTAAACCTAGGCTGAAGGTTCAAGATGATTTATTGTGGGAGGAACCACCTAATGGCTCCCAATTACCTTGTAATTTTAACTGCATGTGAGGAAAACTTTTTTCTTACTGGCAGCATGGATAGCTGCTATTGTTGCCATTGCACTTATTTTTTAAAATATGGGCAATCTGAGAAGGTAGATACTCTCTAATATTGAAATAATATATCTAGATTTGATACTTTCTAAAGTATAAAGTCTTCCTCACAGCAGCTTTGGAGGAAGTCAGCTACCTACTAAATACCTTCTCCAGTGACAATAATCATTTACCTCCTGAATATGTTCTCTGTTGGAATTCCCTCTGCCTCCTACACCCTCTTGCCTAGCTGTCATCTTCCTTTGCCAAGGGAAAGTCAACGAAGTTCAGATCAAGGGCACAACTCTGTTTTGCCAAGGCAAATTTGACCTTGAGTCAACGGGGGCTGCACAGCTATTAGGCGTAATCTAGTGCCTATGGGCTTTGCTTCTTTTTTTTTTTTTTTTTTCCGTACGCGGGCCTCTCACTGCTGTGGCCTCTCCCGTTGCGGAGCACAGGCTCCGGACACTTAGGCTCAGCGGTCATGGCTCACGGGCCCAGCTGCTCCGTGGCATGTGGGATACTCCCGGACCGGGGCACGAACCCGTGTCCCCTGCATCAGCAGGCGGACTCTCAACCACTGCGCCACCAGGGAAGCCCATGGGCTTTGCTTCTTTTACTAAAGCTCTATTCAGTCCTGTCTGATGACAATGTGGGCGTTCTTGCAAACGTACCTCAACAGAGCCCCAGAAACACAGCGTGGGATAATCCTCACAGAGGGCTAGACTCTGAGATGGTACTTGAATGTATGACCTTCTTACCAGGAAGTGTTGACCAGTGGTGTCATGACACCCACCTTTCAACCTTCCTTGGGTGGCTGGATCATTTAGGTGGTGCTTCTCCTGCAGGCTTCAGGACTGTCACTTTCCTTCTTTTGGTTAAAGTCCTGAACAGGGAGACAATTTTGAGCAATAAAAGATATCACCTAGGTCCTCCAGAAGATTATAACATTGTTATGAAGATTTATGAAGGTAAGACAGTCAGAGAAAAAACACCAACACACTGAGTTGTAATATAAGCTTTATGAACCAGGAGCTGAGGAAACACCACATGGGGGTGTGACCAGAACTAAAGGAAATTCAGTCGAGAATGTTTGTTGCCATTGTTGACACGTGCCTCGCTAGCTGCCCCTCAGATAACTGATCAGTCTCCAAATCCTACAGATTCTATCCCTAACGCTCCTGCCTTCAACCTTCACAAGACTCCACCCCTTTTTTGGCCTGCACAATGCCCTCTGAGCTTGTCCCTGCTTGCACACGTGCTCACTTGCACACATGCCCCCTTTGAATCCATTCATCCCTGATCACCTCCAGCCTCGAAACTCCTGTGTGCTGAGCAGGGCAGGCTCATGCCCCTCTCAGGCCTCCCCTGAATGACTGCCCATCATTATTTTGCCGGGTGCTCCCGCCTCTCCCAGAAAGCTTTGCCCCTCCAAGACCCCTGTAGATGTGTTTCATCCACCCACAACCTTCTCCAGCTCCTGGCCTTTGTTTATTTTACTAAATCTCAAATCCTTCCACATGTTTTCTTCTGTATTTTGCACTTGTGGAGAAAGAACATAAAGCTTTTTAATATCTTCAACATTATTGACATTTAACATTAAGAACACTTGAGGGAGGAGACCTTCAAGACGGCGGAGGACTGAGATGTGGAGATCACCTTCCTCCCCACAAATACATCAGAAATACAACGACACATGGAACAACTCCTACGGAACGCCTACTGAATGCTGGCAGAAGACCTCAGACCTCCCAAAAGGCAAGAAACTCCCCAGTGTCTATCGGTCATATTATTAACTGAGGTAAAAGTGTCATTCTGGGTCCCAAAGGCCATCTCATTAAGATGCTGAACATTTTGGTGCAGAGGAGAAAAGAAGAAAAGCAAGAAGATTTGCAAATAACTGATCATTCCAAAAGATAACCCTCTTTCTTTTGTACCTGGGTAGGGCAAAAAAAAAAAAGAAAAAACAAGAGACAAAAGAATAGGGACAGGACCTGCACCAGTGGGAGGGAGCCGTGAAGGAGGAAATGTTTCCACACACTAGGAAGCCCCTTCACGGGCGGAGACTGGGGGTGGCAGAGGTTGGAAGCTTCGGAGCCGCGGAGGAGAGCGCAGCCACAGGGGTGCAGAGGGCAAAGCGGAGAGATTCCCGCACAGAGGATCGGGGCCGAGCGGCACTCACCAGCCCGAGAGGCTTGTCTGCTCACCCGCCAGGGCGGGCGGGGCTGGGAGCTGAGGCTTGGGCTTCGGTCTGAGCGCAGGGAGAGGACTGGGGTTGGCGGCGTGAACACAGCCTGCAGGGGGTTAGTGCGCCACGGCTAGCCGGGAGGGAGTCCAGGAAAAGTCTGGACCTGCCGAAGAGGCAAGAGACTTTTTCTTCCCTCTTTGTTTCCTGGTGCGCGAGGAGAGGGGATTCAGAGCACCGCTTAAAGGAGCTCCAGAGACGGGCGCGAGCCGCGGCTAACAGCGCGGACCCCAGAGACGGGCATGAGACGCTAAGGCTGCTGGCCGCCACCAAGAAGCCTGTGTGCGAGCACAGGTCACTCTCCACACCTCTCCTCCCAGGAGCCTGTGCAGCCCGCCACCGCCAGAGTCCCGGGATCCAAGGACAACTTCCCCGGCAGAACGCACGGCGCACCTCACGCTGGTGCAACGTCACGCCGGCCTCTGCCGCCGCAGACTCGCCCCGCACTCCTTGCCCCTTCCTCCCCGCAAGCCTGAGTGAGCCAGAGGCCCCGACTCAGCGGCTCCTTTAACCCCGTCCTGTCTGAGCGAAGAACAGACGCCCTCTGGCGACCTACACGCAGAGGCGGGGCCAAATCCAAAGCTGAGCCCCTGTGAGCTGTGCGAACAAAGAAGAGAAGGGAAATCTCTCCCAGCAGCCTCAGGGGCAGCAGATTAAAGCTCCACGATCAACTTGATGTACCTGCATCTGTGTAATACCTGAATAGACAACGAATCATCCCAAATTGAGGTGGACTTTGGGAGCAACAATATATATTTTTTCTTCCTTTTACTCTTTTTGTGAGTGTGTATGTGTATGCTTCGTTGTGTGATTTTGTTTGTACAGCTTTGCTTTTACCATTTGTCCTAGAGTTCTGTCTGTCGGTTTTCTTTTTTTTCCATATAGTTTTTAGCACTTGTTATCATTTGTGCATTGGTTTTTTTGGTTTGGTTGCTCTCTTCTTTCATTCTTTACAAAGAGGAAATTTTAAAATTCCTAGAAACAAATGACAGTGTAAACACGACGACCCAAAACCTATGGGATGCAGCAAAAGCAATTCTAAGAGGGAAGTTTATAGCAATACAATCCTACCTCAGGAAATAAGAAACGTCTCAAATAAACAACCTAACCTTACACCTAAAGCAATTAGAGAAAGTAGGACAAAAATATCCCAAAGTTAACAGAAGGAAAGGAATCATGAAGATCAGATCAGACATAAATGAAAAAGAAATGAAGGAAACAATAGCAAAGATCAATAAAACTAAAAGCTGGTTGTTTGAGAAAATAAACAAAATTGATAAATCATTAGCCAGACTCATCAAGAAAAAAAGGGAGAAGACTCAAATCAATAGAATTAGAAATGAAAAAGGAGAAGTAACAACTGACACTGCAGAAATACAAAGGATCATGAGAGATTACTACAAGCAACTACATGCCAATAAATGGACAACCTGGAAGAAATGGACAAATTCTTAGAAAAGCACAACCTTCCAAGACTGAATCAGGAAGAAATAGAAAATATGAACAGAGCAATCACAAGCATTGAAATTGAGACTGTGATTAAAAACCTTCCAACAAACAAAAGCCCAGGACCAGATGGATTCACAGGTGAATTCTGTCAAACATTTAGAGAAGAGCTAACACCTTTCCTTCTTAAACCCTTCCAAAATATATCAGAGGGAGGAGCACTCCCCAACTCATTTTATGAAGCCACCATCACCCTGATACCAAAACCAGACAAAGATGTCACACAGAAAGAAAACTACAGGCCAATATCACTGATGTACATAGCTGTAAAAATCCTCAACAAAATACTAGCAAAGAGAATCCAGCAGCACATTAAAAGGATCATACACCATGATCAAGTGAGGTTTATCCCAGGAAGGCAAGGATTCTTCAATATACGTAAATCAATCAATGTGATAAACCATATTAACAAATTGAAGGAGAAAAACCATATGATCATCTCAATAGATGCAGAAAAAGGTTTTGACGAAATTCAACACCCATTTATGATAAAAACCCTCCAGAAAGTAGGCATAGAGGGAACTTATCTCAACACAATAAAGGCCACATATGACAAAACCACAGCCAACAACATTCTCAATGGTGAAGAACTGAAACCATTTCCTCTAAGATCAGGAACAAGACAAGGTTGTCCACGCTCACCACTATTATTCAACTTAGTTTTGGAAGTTTTAGCCACAGCAATCAGAGACAAAAAAGAAATAAAAGGAATACAAATCGGAAAAGAAGAAGTAAAGCTGTCACTGTTTGCAGATGACATGATACTATACATAGCGAATCCTAAAAATGTTACCAGAAAACTATTAGAGCTAATCAATGAATTTGGTAAAGTAGCAGGAAACACAATTAATGCACAGAAATCTCTTGCATTTCTATACACTAATGATGAAAAATCTGAAAGAGAAATTAAGGAAACACTCCCATTTACCATTGCTCCAAAAAGAATAAAATACCTAGGAATAAACCTACCTAAGGAGACAAAAGACCTGTATGCAGAAAACTATAAGACACCGATGAAAGAAATGAAAGATGATACAAACGGATGGAGAGATATACCGTGTTCTTGGATTAGAAGAAATAGATGTAGAGGTTGGACTTGAGGATACAGGGAGGGTAAAGGGTAAGCTGGGACGGTGTGAGAGAGGGCATGGACTTATATATACTACGAAATGTAAAATAGGTAGCTAGTGGGAAGCATCTGCATAGCACAGGGAGATCTGCTCAGTAGTTTGTGACCACCTAAAGGGTGGGATATGGAGGGTGGGAGGGAGACGCAAGAGGGAGGAGATATGGGGATATATGTATATGTATAGCTGATTCACTTTGTTATAAAGCAGAAAGTAAAGCAATTATACTCCAATAAAGATGTTAAAAAAAAAAGAAGAACAATTCTGGGCTTGCAATAGGCAGTTGGGGATACTTCACAATAATGTTAGAAGAAAACCTAACTGCTTCAATAAGTGGAGATGCAGGAAGTATTTTGTCTTTTTAAAGTCATAAAGTTAAAAAATACATTAAGCATTTCTTTCCTAAAAAATAAGATACTGTGGTAAGGAGAACATCTCCCACAAACATCCCATAATTTATTTGCAGGCGAGGGTAGGCAAGGGTGCAAGTAAGAGAACATTCCATTTTAGGCAAACTTGGCTTTATCTTCTTTTTTTTCTTATAAGTGGAGCCCAAATTTGAGCTGCACCCCCCCACCCCCCAAAAAAACCCTTATTTTTTCAAGATTAAAAAAATAACTTGGGGGCTTCCCTGGTGGCGCAGTGGTTGAGAGTCCGCCTGCCGATGCAGGGGACACGGGTTCGTGCTCCGGTCCGGGAAGATCCCACATGCCGTGGAGCGGCTGGGCCCGTGAGCCATGGCCGCTGAGCCTGTGAGTCCAGAGCCTGTACTCCGCAACGGGACAGGCCCGCATACCGCAAACAAAACAAAACAAAACAAAACTTGGAAATTGGGGAATTAATAGAGAGGAAGATGTTTAGGGAACTCCCCAAATGCCTGACCTAACAACATATGTAGCACACAGGATTTCATTCTGCGAGGCACACAACCAATAGCACATGCAAGCTGACGGGGTGAGAGAGGTAAAGATTAGTCTAGATATTTCTTAGAGGCTTGCTGAGAAGACAGAAAGAATCACAGGCAAATCAACAAGGCTGAAAGGATCTAAAAGCGTGGGCAAGGCTGTGGGTAGGGGGTTTAGGAAATACCACCGGTATACTGGTAAATCATTTAAAAACAAAATAAGTGTGAAATGTTGTCACTTGGATGAGGGATGAGGAACAAAGGTACGTACTAAGCAGCCAGGCAGAGAAACAGGATTTCACAGGTCCATGTTCTGGGAGCAATTAGCGATGGAACAATCTCAGGTCTTAGTGAAGTGAGATACAGGATGGGGAGCTCACATTTGCCAGAAAGGGTGGCTCCCTTTCATCAGCAAGAAGATGATAGGCTGATGAGAGTGATGATTGACAGCCTTAAATATGACTTGATTCCACCGTGGGATTATTTTCTCCGTTGATTGAAAACATTCACATTTCTTCACTTTCTGAGGGTTGTATTTAGAGATACAGGACTCTTTTTGAGATATCTTTGAGAATTAATGATCTAGTGTGACTCAAGGTCAAGCCTCATTATACTGTAATATAAAATAAAAGGGTAAACGTGATTAAACTTATGTAGGGCATAAGCTGAGGTTACTTTTTTGAAATAGGATCAGATTTTGACTTCTTATTTTTTCTTTTCTATTCCCTTTCATAAAAAGTTACTTGAAAATGTATTATAATTTCTGGCTAATCAAATCTTAAACGTATACCATATCAAATCTTTAGGAGACTCTAAATTACAGAGTAATTTTTTTTTCTTGTAGAACTGAAACTGTGTTCTTTGACTAACTAACACCTCCTCTTTCCCCTGCTTCTCCCAGGTCCTCCTAATCACCATTCTACTCTCTGCTTCTATGCGTTTAACTATTTTAGATGCCTCATATGAGTGGTATCACATAGTACTTGTCTTTCTGTGTCTGGATTATTTCACTTTCATAACGTCCTCCAGGTTCACCCATGTTGTCACAAATGGCAAAATTTCCTTCTTTTTAAAGGCTGAATAATGTCCCATTTACCACATCTTCTTTATCCACTCATGGACATTTAGACTGCTTTCCTGTCTTGGCTGTTATGAATAATGCTACAATGAACATGGGAGTGCAGATATCTCATTAACATCTTGATTTCATTCCTTTAGATATATAATCAGAAGAAGGATTCCTGGATCATATGGGAGTTTTATTTTTAATCTCTTGAGGAGCCTCCATACCGTTTTCTATAGTGGCTGCACCAATTTACATTCTCACCAATAGTGTACAGGGTTCCCTTTTCTCCACACCCTCGCGATACTTGTTGTCTCTTGACTTTTCGGTAATAGTTATTCTAACAGGTGTGAGGTGATATCTCAATGCGGCTTTGATTTGCATTTCCTAGATGATTAGTGATGTCAAGCTCCTCTTCACGTACTTGTTGGTCATTTGCATGCCTTCTGCTGAGAAATGTCTATTAAGTTCCTTTGCCCATTTTAAAATCAGGTTATTATTTATTTATTTAGTGCTGTGAATAGTATAAGTTTCTTATATATTTGGATATTAACACCTTATTAGATACATAGTTTGCAAATATTTGCTCCCATTCTGTAGGTTTCTTTTTCATTTTGTTGATTATTTCCTTTGCTGTGCAGAGGCTTCTTAGTTTAATGCAATCCCATTTGTCTATCTTTGCTCTTGGTGTCATATCCAAGAAATTATTACCAAGGCCAATGTCAAGGAGCTTCTTCCCTATGTTTTCTTCTAGGAGTTTTATGGTTTCAAGTCTTATATATACATCTTTAACCTATTTTGAGTTGATTTGTGTGTGTGTGTGCGTGTGCGTGTGCGTGTGTGGTGTAAGACAAGTCCAATTTTATTCTTTTGCAAGTGAATATCCTGTTTTTCCAGCACTATATGTTAAGAGACTATCCTTTTCCCATTGTGTATTTTTAGACGCTTGTTGAAGATCATCCATTGATCTCATATGTGTGGGTTTATTTCTGTGCTCTCTATTCTGTTCCATTGGTCTGTATGTCTGTTTTTATGCTAGTACCGTTCTGAGTACTATAACTTTGTAATACAGTTTGAAATCAGGAATTATAATGCCTCCAGCTTTGTTCTTCTTGCTCAAAATTGCTTTGGCTATTCAGCGTTTTTTTGGAAATTCCACATTAATTTTAGGATTCTTTTAAAGAAGTTCTCTAAAAATTGTCATTGAGATTTTGACAGGGATTGCACTGAATCTGTAGATTGCTTTGGGAACTATTGGCATTTTAACAATATTAATTCTTCCAACCCATGAACATGGATATCTTTCCATTTATTTGTGTCTGCTTTAATTTGTTTCATCAGTGTTTTGTAGTTTTCGGTATACAGATATTTCACCTTTTTGGTTAAGCTTATTCTTAAGCATCAGAGCAATTTTTAAAATTTATACATGGATACTGAAGAAATATTTTATAATTCTAAATGATGACTATACATTGCACAAAAATCTTTTTTGGTGAATTTACATTTATAGTTACAGTAGGAAGACATTAAATTTGCAGCAGCATTCTCTGTGATTTTATTATTATTTTTAAATGATCCCGCCAGCATTCTGCAGCTGTGCTTAAAAAAAAAAAAAAATTTGAAGGGGTGTAAAGTTTATTAACAACAACAAAAGATGGAACAGTAAACAGCTACTGAACATGGGATACTTCCTTATTTACAAGTTTCGCTGCAGAAGGCCTGTTTTAATCAGCACTTCAAATAATCAAAGGAGTACAAATGTTCCTTTTTCTCCTTTTCAGAAGAAATGGAATGAGCCCTCAGGCAGTCACCAGCTTGGGAGAGTTGGGGGTGCTGACTGTGTTGAAGCATTAGGCAATCAGGCTAATTTCCTTATGCTACTTCTCAGGTTAGAGGGAGGAGGAGAAGAAGCAGCCAGATTCTCACTCACCCCTGGGCACTGGGGGAAACTGTGGCGCTTCCTAGGTGGAATGCTAAAAGCTGAAGTCAGCTCTTGGTATTGCCCTGGTCTCTGGCTCAGCATATTCCTTTGGGGTCCACATGTCCTCATTCAAACGGGGACATATGATTGGTAACACGAGGGACAGTTGAAGTAGGGACCATCCTGGGAAACCTGTAACTCACTTCTGAAGGTCCAGAAAATTCCTTACTTCCTTATTTTATTTATTTACAATATTCTACTCTTTATATCCAAAGGCGAAATTACACTAACCAGGTAATTTGTATTAATACTTCTATGGTTTCTCTTTGGAAGAATATGTGTGGTGGAGTAGTCCACGAAAGGAAAATGTTAAAATCCAGGTATCACAGAAGAGTTTGTGTTCAAACCATCCTTATCTCTGGTGATGGATGGGAGTTTGGGGATGAGAAATAGAAAGGTGTCTGGATAAGGTGACAAAGGGACTCGTTCTTGGTTCACACAGAGCACGTCTACTGAATAAGAGTATGAGCTCAGTCTCCATAGTCTGGATGCAAACTTTGTCTCTGTTACTATCATAACCTTTGCGTGTCTGTATTTCTAAATCCCTAAAGTGGGGTTAAGAATAGTTCTTGCCTCATTGCAATGTAAAAATCGTAGCGTGGTGCCTGATCCATAGTTAGTGCTCAGTAAGTTTTACCTATTATTAAAGCACTTAAAAGTTGACAAACATTTCGCCTACGGACCATTTTAATGGGGCAAGCATGGGCAGAGGCTACAGTTGCAGGGGACTCCGACTCTAAAGAGTGCAGCTGGAGACAAATGCCTTTAGTACAACTCCTGCCAGGGAGAGTACTGCCAACGGCTGGAGGGAGGTGACCTCTGCGTTCGTGCTTGAGGGGGTAAGGGGTACACAGGATGAGGCTCCACTCCTTCCAGGGCACGCACGATCCTGGACAGTTACTAAGTGGCTTTCCAAGCATTCAGCTGGTTCTCTAAATGAACGCCCAGTAAACATTTGAGCCAAAGTCTTAGCCTATCCTTAGCAACACCACGTGGGTCAGGCCGTGCTCATAGAACAACAAATGCCGGTCTGTGCAGGTATCGTTCTCAGCGGCTTAAGAGCATCAACTCACTCAGAGGCATCACAGCCCTGGGAAGTAGGTGCCCTTCGCATCCCCTTTTTGTAGGAGCCTGCCCAAGGTCAGGCAGCCGGCGAGGGACGGGCACGATCCGAACCCGGCGGCCCACTGCCAGCGCCTGGCGCCCACTTCGCCGCAGAAGGGGCCCCGGAAAGCCGCGCCAGCAGCCGCACTGGAACGGAGAGCTGTGGGCAAGGGCGCGAGGGGTAGCCGGCCCCCCAGCCCCTGTATCCCCCGCGGAGTGCGGGTGGAGGACGCAGACAGAAGCGGGAACGTTCCGGAACCCGGGTGCGCGGCCGGGGGCGGAGAGAGCCCCTGGTCCGGCCGAGATCCCGCACGGAGCAGCGCAGCCACGGAACAGGCCCCTCACGCCGATAAGTCGCGGGGTAGGGGCGCGCGCACGGGCCAGACCGCACCGCAGCGCACGCGCACACGGGGGCGCAGGCTCGCCCGCCGCCCAGGATGAGACGGAAGGCATGGAAAGTTCCAGCTGGTTCGAGAACTGTACGTAGCAAGCGCGGCGGCAGCGGCGGCGGCAGGGTCGGAGGGGGCGTGCGGCTGGCGCTGGAGGTTCCCGGGCGAACCCGCGGTGCCTCCCCCCGCGCAGCACCTGCGGGGCCAGGGTGGGGGGTCCCGGCGGGGACCGCGGGCGGCGGGGAGCGCGGCTGTGGAGGGGGGCGGCGCAGCCGCCTCACAGAGGGGGCGTGGCTTGGCCTACGGGGGCGTGGCTCGCTGAGGGGGCGTGGCGGCCCGTCTGCGCAGCTGCCAGAGCCTTAAAGCCCGGGCTCGCTCGGCCGGAGCGTGCTTTCGCCGCCTGGGAGCCTTCCGGCCCAGCATCCTGTCCGGTCCGCGCGGTCCCCGCCCTCCTGCGTCCCGGGAGCCGGCTCGGTTCGGAGCCGAGAGCTGTGTGTTCGGGCATGCCCCGCTACGAGCTGGCTTTGATCCTGAAAGCCATGCAGCGGGTAAGTGACCTTCCCCTCAGAACCACGCCCCGGCCCAGCCCCGCCGCCCACCCGCCTCCGCCTCGCCTCCGCCGGCCGCCCCGGAACCGTCCGCGCTCAATAAAACCTTCTCCAAAGCGTGTTTGTGCGATTGTCTGGACCACGGTCGCGTAGAACCGGCTCTCACGTCAAAAAAAAAATCTTTGACTTCTCGTTTTCTGACTTCAGCGACAGCCCTGCTCCGGGTGCCCTTAGCCCAGTTTCATTCATCCAAGTTGTGGCCTTTTTTGCGCCTTCCGGAAGAAATTTGGCTCCCTCTGCTTTTGATTGCTCTTGAGGTAGAGGATTTCAGGTTTGGAGGGATGTTAAGCGATCCTGCAGTCCGTTCACTCCAGGTAACGCTGTGGCCGAGGACAGGGACCCGCGGCCCGGAGGCAGCTCTTCGTTCTCTGTTCTGGGTCAGGTACTCCTCAAGCCGTCGCCGAAATCCCCATTCTTCCGTGAATTCGGTAACGTAGAGTGTGGTGTGTGCTTTTTTTCCTCTCCCCCCTTCCCTTCCAGGTATAATAATAAAAATGATAATAATTCGATGTTCGAACTTTGGGAAGATAGCTTCCTACAGCGCCAGAGGCTTGGGCACATTCCATGTTTTGGGTCAGTTTCGAAAAGGAGCTGTTAGGAAGTTAAGCCTGGGGTCTTGGTCCAAGCGCTTTTGAAACGCTGCCAATCACAGAGCATTAGAAAATCGTTCCGTTCTTTGCACACTGTAAAGTGGAAAAGACACCAGTGTCTCTCGATCAGGTCTGGAGAGTCTGGTCAGGCATGCCATTGTGTCCCCAAGCTTGTTCTCCCTGAATTTGGGGGAGGGTAAGATTGCATCGTTTAGCCTCCTGAGTATTGCCCCTTTCTTGGCCGTCTTTCCTCTATACTGAAATACACTGCTTAAAGAGAATGGGAACAATGAAGAAAAGAAAAGCACAGTATTAAAAAGGAAACATTTAAAATTATGTGGCAGTTTAAGTCCTCCCTTTAAGTTATGCGTTTTAGGAGCTATCAGAACCTGGGAAATGGAGATACTGAAATTTCTTTTGTTTCACCTTGTTTTAGGGAGAAAACACGTATCATTAAACAGTCAATGTATTTGAGTCAACGTATAGACATAGTATTTGTTCATTCCATAAACCTTTGGAATGAAAATTCAGAACTCTTCTTTGTCTTTAGCATAGCTGCCAAGTACTGTACATTTGTTAACAGAGCTTCAAGTATGTTAGTTAAATGTATTTCCTCTGTGTTCCTTTTTTTTTTTTGTATCCTGTAACAACCAGGATTCACAGTCTTTGGTGTGGATCATACATTTTTTACTCCAGTTTAGATAAGCCACATAGTACAGTGTATTTAAAATAATAATTCAATTAACCTTCCTTGAAATCCTGGCGAGGTTGGGCAGGGGCCCTTTGCAAATAATCAAGGTGAACTCCTCCCTGGAGGCGGAGGCCTCCATGGCTACAGATAAGGACATTGTAACAATGATGAAGTTGTGTTGAAGAGATCCTTGACCTAAATAAAGTAAGATTAAACAACAAAAAATTTCTCTTTTTGTATTGTTCATAAAACCTGTTTTTGAGTAGGTTGTCAGTGGGTAACAAACACAAAGACTTACTGGTTTTGAACAGTTTTGCTTGCTTTCCATTTGGGGAAATTGGATCCTAAAATAAGATCCATACTTTGGGGGAAATGAATGAAAAATGCCACCATGAGCTTGTATATCTCTGACAGGCTTTGGGGAAGCCTTCCTTCTAATATGCAGTGGTTTGCAGTTCCGCTTGCAGGTAGCCTATTCTATGTAACTCCTCAACTTTAAGACGCATATCTTTTATATTTTTAGATTCTGAAATGTATACCTCTTACGGTGTACCCCTTGATGACTTATTTTCCTTTCGCACCTTCCTCAGATCATTTATGTATCTTGGAATTGAGGAAATATTCTATGTTAGACAACTCTCGTAAAAGATGTGGAAGTTGCAGTCTTTTCTTGGATTCCCAGAGAGGTTTCCCTGTTTCTTTTTTGTGGTACTCTGTAGGCCTGAAGAGCATTCCTCCTCTCTTTAGGGTGAAAACTGAGCATAGAAGAGATTTAACATTTTAGATGCAGGTACTGTGTTGAGGCTCTCACAGCATTTCTTGTGTTAAAGACTCACTGCATTGTAGCACAGACTCTTGTGGGAGTCCCCACTGGAAGATTTCAGGGTGTAGTATATAGAATGAATCTTTATTGAACTACGTACAATTGTGTGTTAGTCACTTAGAAGTTTCAGTTCTATCTTTTTCTCAGTTTGCAATTGGAAGTCCATTATAATGAATCTCTGCTTGTGTTGCGCTTTCAAGTTTGTGTACTAACGAATGTAGATACCAGCCCTCCCAAGAAGAAGTTTATTTGCAGGTACCATTTAGCTTGAATTTTATTAAAACGTGTGTATGTAAAGTTGTCTTTCTGTATTCCCCGTTTTTAATTTAGCGTGAAAAGTAGATAAATGTGGTTAATTCTGAAAGTTGATGCGGTAGAGTAATGGATGTTGTGAAACCAGACTTTTAAAGGTGACTAAAGCCATTTGAAAAGGTGGTTGCTTAGACCAGTTGTAGATTGTTAGGTAGAAGTGTCTCCAGAATAAAAAGGTATTGAAAAGTCTTGTCATCGGTCAGCATCGTAAGAGTTTTATTCCTTTCTGGCAAACACGGTTTTCAAGGCTGTAGTATGGAAGGACATAGCTGTAGAAGAAAGATCACAAGCTGCAGGGTTCCAGGCAGTCTCAATTCAGCATATGGAAAACCTTTTCTAACAACTGAAAAAGTAACAAATTGCCTGTGAGATGGTGAGTTATCTCTTCACCTCTACCCTGACCTCTTGCAGTGGGAATGTTTAGGTAGATAGAGGAGGAGGGGTCATGCATTTGGTAGGTGAGACATGACACTGAGTTCTGAGGTCCCCTGAGAGTTTGAGAAATGGCTTGTCCTTTGATTTCACTTTGAAATTTGATTTAACACATTGGTATTTCATTTCGGCTAGGTAAAAGATTGGAAAGACAATTTTTGAATTTTAAAGCCACACACTGTGTTGAAAAGCTGTGTGAACTTCGTAGAAAATTTTTACGTTTGGGATAGGCTCAGGAAGAGGAATTTTGAGGTTAAAAAAAGATCTATGCAGGACATTTATATATTTTGGTTACTTAGTTTAGGAACATTTTATCATGTCTTAGCACGTTTGCCCAGAGGATGATCACAATTGGCATATTTAGAGTTGTGAAAGCCCTGGGAAAATATTTTTTCCTGAAGTCTTCTCATTGCTACTTAGGAATTTTTACATGAAGAATTAAAGGTTAATGGTTTAAATAATAATTAATTTAATTCTAAGTGAATATAGGTATGTACAATAAAATAGCATTTATATATCCTCTGGCATAATTTTTCAAATAAGAATAAAAGTAGATAGCTACTTTGGAAATCAAATTCTTTTTCATTAAAAGAGATTTCACAAGTTATTTTATGTTTAATATCCTTCATTTTTAATTTCATTGAAAATCAGATTATAGTTTAAATTTTACGATAACATTGAATTAGTTCTTTGTAAGTAAAGAGTTTTACGATGTACTGAGTTTAATTTATGACTTGGGTTTATAAGTTTAGAAATAGGAGTGTAGTGATATTCCTAAAACTGTGCAAAGCAGTAGGTTTTCTGATAATGCAGTGAAGAGTCTCTTCTGTTTCTCCTCAGTCAAGCCTTTTGGGTTAGAAAACCTGGCAAAAGTTGTGTACTCTAGAGTTGTGTCCCAAGTTTAGGATCTTGTGAAAGTAATTGCTACAAAATGTTTGCATTTTAGATACTTTTTGTAGGCATAGGGTCTAATAATGAACTCAAGTATGGAACTGGCCAACCTTAGGTCATTGTAGCTTGGCTTGCTTGGCAACATTTGATAACTAGGACCTAGTGATACTTTTGTTGTCAGTTGGTGGCAGACAGAAGTTCAAATGGAAAAATATTTGTTCCAGTTGTCAGATGGCTAAGTTAGTCTCTTTTTCCTTCTGTGAGCCCTCCCTTAACAGCTTAGCTTGTATCTTTAATAATCACCCTTTGTGTTTTGTCTACTTGGAATCAGGCAACTTAAAATAGTTATCCAGTAACGAAAGACTTGAGCCTTGTGGGCAATGTTGTACTTTCACTTGGTACTAAAGTTTTCTTGGGTTACAGCTTATTGCCGCAGCAAGTGATTGAAGAAGGAGTCCTGTTCCTGCCCCTGAGCTTACAGCTAAGGTACAAGGAGTGGCTTGGGGGTAAGGAATCCTTCCTCACCAGACATGGTTTGTATGTATGAAGACTGCTTGTCAGAAGTTTGACATTCTGCACTAAATTCTTCGGTTATTCGTGACTCACACATTCAGTACAGATGTTTGTTGCTTTTTAGAATCTACATGTTTCAGATGCAGACTGCTATTGAATCTTCTCACCTTTAGATTATAAAATCACTTTAAAGAAAGCTAAGTGTGAAAGCATTGAGGAAATTCTGAAGTAATGTTTTTCATCTAGTATCTTCACTGTATTTGTAGTTCAGGTAGAATTTGTCTGTTCAAGATGAGGAATACATCTTTTTAGTGGAAGGCAGTTCTAAACCAACAAGGAATGTTACCAACACATGTAGTTAATCTCTTAGGGGAATCAAATTTAAGGAATTAGTCAGATTTAAAGAAATCATTCAAATGTAATGAATATTTGGTAAGTTCTCAATTTATCTAAAGGAAAAACTACCCTCAGAAGTTTGGAAAAAGACAGTTAATCCAGTCCTGTTATCCTTGTTGTACTTAGAGCAGGAGTTGGCAAACTATATGGTTCACAGGCCAAATCCAACCTGTCACCTGCATTTGTATGGTCTGTGAGCTTAAGGAAGGATTTTACATTTTTAAATAGTTGGGAAAAAATTCAGAGTATTTTATGAAAGTTATATGAAGTTCAAATATCAGAGTCCATAAATGCAGGTGTTTTGGAACATAACCCTATTCATTTGTTTATATTTATTATCTGGTCCTTTACCAAAAAATTGCTGATCCCTTATTTACAGACACATAATTTCCTAGGTTCACCATTTCTCTTAGCTTCTTACGGTGCTGTTTTCTGAGATTTCTGCTTTGATTCCTTCCTTTCCCTCCTCTTTATATACTGTACCTTTGCCTTCATGTGGTTTGACCTTCATATGGTTTGCCTTTTTTTTTTTGGTAACAAGTCAAGAACTCTGGCATTTTGTACTCTTCTGTGCTGGTTATAGCCTCCTGGATGTTCCCTTGGGTCTGCAAACTCAATGTGGTTCAAACTTAATGAGTTGCCTACCCCAAAACTTGTCCAGCTTATTTCTGTTTGTAGCTTCTGTTTTCTATCACATGTGGCTGAACCAATCCAACTCTTTGTTCCTTCAGTCTCAATCCCATATAGTCTCTTCTCTGCCCTAGCTGAACTACTTATGTTTCTTGCTTAGATTCTTGCAGTTTCTTAGGTGGTCTCTCTAACATATTGCTGGGGGGGAGGATAATCAATGCCTGTAAATATGCTTTTTGGAGTGCAAGAATATAAGTTCTTGAGATACTTTGAAAGAATTAAATTGGGATGCATTTTTAAGGAAATAACACAAACCATTGTCACAAAGCATTGTATAATGATGTCTTTTTGATTACATCATTACCGTCCCATATCAGTTGATTGTGTCAACACCATTGCCAAATTACAGCACATTCAGAAATGTGCTCTTTTTCAAAGATATTCCTAATGAAGTCTGGCATCCAAGGCCACCTGTGATATGACTCCAATCTTTTTTTTTAACCTCATCTCTCAATTTCTTTCATTCTCCATTTCGTACAGTACTAAGTAAAGAGAATTGCTGTAGATCCCTATAAATACCATTCCCTTTTATTTCCTTCGGTGCCTGTGTCACACTGCTTTTCTTGGAATGCCCTCCTGTATTACCCCATCATCTCCATGAAAACATGCTTCAAGTTCATTTTAACTCATGTGGTACATGAAACAAATATTGAGGACCTGCACTGTTATGAGTATAATATTTCCTTTGGACTTGCATGGTGTGTTTCTGTGTCTTATCACATGGACCACTTTCTACTTAGTATTACAGTTAATTGGTGAATGTTTCATATCTCCTTTTGTAGGTTACATGTTCTTGAGGGTCAGGTCTGTTTCATTTCTGTCCTCTGCTCTGCTTTGCACACAAGGTTGATGTTCACTTAGCTGCCTTATGGGGATTCCTCTTCTATCTGTCTAAAACAGTTCTTGAATGTGAGATAGCATGCTGACCTCTTGTGCTAGTAAGTTGCTTTCAAGTCAGTGCACTTTGCACTGAGAGAGTTGTATGCTTATCAGAAGTTGTGTTGGTTTCCAAGACTCTTTCATGGCAGGTAATCTTGCTTTTATAATAATTTAAATATGTAAACTGATGAAATGAATGCAAACTTTTTTTTTTTTCCTGAAAACCAAGTTGGATTCTTTGGAAAAACTTGATAAAGGTGAGTCACTAAAATAACGGCTGTAGAATTAGATATGGCTGTAATAACAAAGTTTTGGAGGAAGAAT
The DNA here is from genome assembly GCF_003031525.2 of Neophocaena asiaeorientalis asiaeorientalis. NCBI lineage: Eukaryota > Metazoa > Chordata > Mammalia > Artiodactyla > Phocoenidae > Neophocaena > Neophocaena asiaeorientalis. The sequence continues at coordinate 2,841,236 of NW_020174642.1, forward strand.
AGCAATAATCCAGGATGATTCTGTATGTAGACTGCTTTACAAGATTTCCTAAAGCTTTCCACTTTAATGAAACTGGAATGGAGATTGTAGATGATGCATTTATAGATACAGTTTAGATCAAGCAGCAGGAACTTCGGTCAGCAAGGAGCTCCACATCATCAATCCCGTTCTCCAAGTGCTTGACCCCATATTAAGATTGGCAAATATGTTTATGTGTGAAATGTAGATAAAATGTTATGTATGTATGATTTTTTGATTTCCTATTTTATCCTTAATCCCTTTTTCACTTACTACTTTTGTATATGATTGTTTTGGATACAAAGGCTTTTGCTTCAATAAGTGCTCCGATTTTTGTTTTCTAAATGAATGGAAGAAATTAAGATCCGAAATGAAGATCCTGGTTGTGTTATGTTGGAATAAACAAAGAACTGACACTGGGACAGCAGGAAGAGCTTTAGAAACAATGAACCTGGTTTTGGTTCCTGGCACCTACATCCTAGGAGTCTTAACCCTCTTGGATCCTCATTTCTGTCTGTAAGATGGGAGTGATCCCTCAGTTGGAGAGTCTTTGAAGATAAAATGGTAACACGACCTTAGTGGTAGTAGGTGTTCAGTATGTCATTAAAGTAGCTTTGTGATCTCAGGCAAGTTATCAAACTTTATTGTGTAGTTTTCCATTATTCCCACTTTCTTAATGCAGAGACTCCAAAAGATAAATTTTGTTATGTGTAAGCTACCAGAATCCAAGACTGAATCAAACCTGGAATATAGTACTTGCTCAGAAATTTTTGTATTAGTGAACATGAGCCATACTGCGTAATAGCTTGTATGCTAATTAAGCAAGGTCTAGCTTCTGCATCCGTGAAACGTAGAATGTGTGTGTGAGGGAGCCCATGAATGAACTCCACTGCTTGGAACGGCCTCTCTGTCAGACAGATGTGCAGCGTTTATTCAGTAGCTACTGGCCTTTCCCAGTCTGAGTGCAGTGGGGTTCCTCATCAACAACTAAACTGTTTGCAAGTGGGCTTTGTGTTCATCTCTCTCATCTGACCTTGTATAACTAGTACTTAGGTTTAATGTGTTCTTTAAGTGAGAAGGTTGGGAAAAGTGAAGAACAGGGAACAATCTAAAGAAAAGAATTACTTTAGATAGGCTAAGTGTCCAGGTGATTTGAGGCAGGTGGAGGGAAAACTTAGTATTTTAATCTTCAGTAAATGTTTGATTGCTAATTGCCAATTGCTAAATCTTTAGGGATGACCCTTTTTCAGTAAAATCAACACATGGAGCAGATAGATCATAGCCTAATTGATTTCTGCTGCTACATGATATCTTCAGTTAGTATTTTACTTTTCATTTTTGATGGACCAATGTATTATAAAACTACATCTTTCCTTTTAATTGTTGATTTTGAGAGATTTTTTCCCACTCCTATTGGTACAGATTTTTTTCTTATGATAAAGGAATTAAAATACAACAGTATTATTTTATTTTTTAAACATCATAGCATATGTTGCTGGAATGTATATGTTTCATTAACATTAACATGTTAACATTCATTAACACGCTTGATTGATTTTTAAATAATTGTCTTGTAAGCCAGGGGTACCTGTGATCCAAGTCAAAAATAAGACCATTTACAAGAGAATGCACATATTGTACTGATGTGTACTTAACTGTCAGTTTTTTAAGTCCAACTTTGTTTCAGACTTAATTTGTGACTTTTTTTCTACCTGATTATCTTACTCTGAAGCTGCATAATGAAATATTGGGTGATGTAGGGTATTGGGTGCTGTATGAAGCAGGGTTGAGAAATATGTGTGTGTGTGAGTGTATAATAGTGGATGAAGAAACAAGAATGTGACCAAGAAGATCGAATAGTAATGCTTCTAACTTTGAAATCATTTTATTGTGTTTGGAGATGGCAATGTGAAGCGTAAATATATTCATGAGTTAATGAAAGCTGTTCAACAAAGTCGCCTGAGAAATAGAAAGGTTATATGTTGAGTTCTTTTGACTACGGTGTTTTAAAAACTGGGTAAGTATGAATCAGCCTTATTTTGTCATAGTTTGGAGTGTTGTAATTCAAGACTGAAAGGAGTTAGGTGGGCCCGTGGTAAAATGGTAGAGCTGCTAGGGGTGGGGGGAAGGTAGGTGTGTGTGTGTGTGTATGTGTATGTGTGTATCTGTACGTGTGTGTGTCTGTACGTGTGTGTGGGTGCACACATGCTTGTGGTGCTGGTGCTTACCACTACAGTACGTGTGTGTGTCTGTACGTGTGTGTGTCTGTACGTGTGTGTGGGTGCACACATGCTTGTGGTGCTGGTGCTTACCACTACAGTCTATTATTGCCATGGGGAGTGTGGGCCAGGTTTTGCCAGCTTGTCCTTTTCTATCCTATTCTTAGCCAGAAATCCAGATTTTACAGGAAGTCTGATTTTTAAGATGTCGCAACTAAAAATATTTAAGCACCATGGACCTAAGGAAATGTATCTGTTGGTCAGGTATGGCTGCCATCTTGTAATCTCTGATTTAGATGATGGGCTTGAGATGTTCTTTAAAGACATCCTTAATTGCCTTTAGAACTCTTTTAGCATTTAGGTTACAAAAATTGCTGCTCACACATTGACAGAACCCATCTTGTTAATTGGTCATTGATTTACAGTAGGACTAATAATTAGTAAATGGCAGACATGTTCATGTCTTAAAAGTATCAGTTTCTAGTTCTGGACTCGTGGATTATGTATGCCCATTTAGGCTAAGTGTACGTATAGACTTCAGAGAGCTGTACAAAGACTGAGGCGTTGACTTAGTGTGAACTGTCAGAAATTGGTATCCATAGTCCACTTTTTCTTTAGATGTCTGGGTGATTGCTTATTTTAAGCATGGTTTACACCCACTGTACTAAAGCCTTCCAGGTTTGAAATACTGCTTCCTGGAAAAGACTGCTTTATCTAGAAAGTGACATTTTTTTGCTCAGGGTATATCTATGAAATTCACATTAGCTTATATGACACATGATCCTTGGAATATAGTATTACTATGAAAAAAATCAGGTGCTCTTCTAGTCAGAGGATAGAACAAGAGGATGATACAATATTATAATTTTTGGCCAGGCTTCATGTTTCCATGGAATGAAAGCCAAGTCATTACCTTGACTAACTTGCCCTTTTTGTCTTTATTACTTCCCCACTCTCACTCCAGATACATAACAGCAAAAGTGCAAATAAACTCAGGTCCAGTTAGTTTCCCCTACCTTTCAAGTCCAGCATACAGTTGATTTGTTCCCATCCCTCTCCCCCATCATTTTTATTATGATTACAGTGGCCTGGTTAGGGGAACCCTTACCCACTTTGGGAACATTTCAGTAGAGGTTGATGTGGATGAGAGCTTGAAAATGGAATTGCAAGTGAAGGTAGGGACTTAAAACCTCAACCTGGAGCTCTCAGTGCTCATAAAGTGGCATTTCCCTGCTTCTGTCCTAGCATCAAGAATTCCTGGTTCTGAATTCCCTGGCAGTCCAGTGGTTAGGACTCCGTGCTTTCACTGCTGAGGGCGAGGGTTCGATCCCTGGTCAGGGAACTAAGTAAGATCCCACAAGCCATGTGGCGTGGCCAAAAAAAAAAAAATTCCTGGTTTTGTCTTTGTTTAGACTTCAGTGTCTCCTTGACACCTACCTTGCCTATTATAATGCTTTAATTTTGTCAGGTGTAGAAACCCACGTGCAGCTGTAACAGCCAGATTGCTCTGGATGTACTTCAGTATGAGAGCACATTGACCGTGCGGTGGTCAGGTCATAGCTGAGCTTGGATTTCAGGTGCTGGGAAGGTCCTCGTGTGGGAACCCATGTGTAGTCTTTGCTTGTATTAGAAGGATGGAGGACCAAAGTCCCAGGTACCTGTCCTGTTTAGAGTTGCTCAGGTGTCCTGTGTGCAAATTATGAATATAAGACATTGTTCAGTACTGGTTTTGATTCGGATTCAAGGTGAGTTTCTGCTGCTGAATAAAAAGCGAAATTTTGGGGTAAGGTCTTTGCCAGGCGTATGTTGCAGGGAAGGTGTACTTAAGTGTCCTTTTAAAAAAATTGCTTCAGCCATTATTAAGTAAATATATGACCCAGTAGTAGGTTGTTTTGATTGTCATTCTTTTGTGCTGGTATACTGCTTGCCTTCTGTTTTGTTGGCAGTTACATGAGAAAGCAGTTTTGTGAAGTATACTACCTTGAAAACCTTAGACACTGAGTTTCCATCAGGGATGATCTTTAGTCCACCAGACTCTAGTAGCATGATTGGTCTCAGGAATGCCATTCTTATGTATAGACTGAGGGCCAGGATTTTGTGCAAATTCAGTTTAAGGAGATTAAAGTGGAGAAAAGAAATTCCTTCTAATATCATTTCCTTTATTAAATATTTTATCTGATTAGGATGAAATAATTGGAAGCTACTTATAATTTCAACATCTCCTACCTTCTGACATCCAAGGAAAGCACTTCTGATCTTATTTTTCTGGATTTTTATACCAGTCTACTAGTTCTATCTTTGAAATGTAAGAGAAAAATCCAGCTGCATTTGTAATCTACAAAACCGTGCCTCAGTTTTATGTTCACTTCTTAGGTTCAGTTCAGGGCATAATTTCTTCCAGTCCTTCCAAATTCTGTTAAAGTTATCCTGTTCATGGTCCTATTGTTTACTTCTTGAAAATCCTGTATTCCCTAAACCTTGGAGAAGATGAGAAGGTTTTAAAATTTTCTAACCAAAAGTATCTGCCTGAGGAAACATCCCAATTTCAGGATCTTCTATTTTATGACTTGGCCTCCTGGGAGAATTAGAATCTGGTCTACCAGGAAGACTCTTGTGTTTACATTTTCTGGCCTCAGTCTCATGGAAAAATGAGAAACTTCTTGGCCTCTGTTCTTCTAGGAACATAAAATTGGAGCCAAGTAGGATGAGAACAGAAAACATGACGGTAAACCACCAAGTTGACCTGGTTGGATGTCCGAGATCTGTAAATCTTATGGTTTGTAATACCTAATTCTTAGTGGCTGGTTTAAGCAGGGTGTGTGTGTGTGTGTGTGTGTGTTACATATATGTGTGTGTGTGTATTCCCTCCGCCCCTTGAATATTCAGCCATCTTAAGGGTTAGATAGTGTGATCTCCATTTTACACATGAAAAAACTGAAGCAGAAAGGTACCCGGGACCACACAGCTCAGTAAGGGGCCAAGTCAGGATCCTAAAGGCAGTCTCAAACTAGAAGCTATACTTTTGATCACTGCATCTGTAGAAAACAGTGTACACTGTACTGGTATTAGAGCTATAAAGTCCCTTTAGACTGAAGGATACCTGTTTTGAGTGCCTAGTAGGTGCCAGCACTACCATGTGTTTGGGGAATAGAGGGTTAGACTGTAGGACAAAGTTCCAGCTTTCATAGGGCTTACATTCTAATGAGGGAGACAAACTAGCAAATGCTGTGAAGAGAAACAGCAGGATAAGGGGACAAATGTGGCCTTATATTTTCGTTATAGTGCTCAGGCAACGCTGAGACTAAAGTGAGGGAGCGAGCCATGGCCATTAACTGGGGGCAGAAGAGCAAGGATGAGTGCAGAGGTCTTGGAGTGGTTATATTAACATGGCATTCAATTCAGCAGGCTTTTATTTTATAGGTCGTCTTCAAGCTTTCCTGAAAGAATTGACAGCATATGACAGTTTAATGCTTACTTTTTTTCCACAGGACTTTTATCTAGTAATCTATCTTGATGAAGTTGGCTTGAGGTACATGTTTTTCCCATTTTATAGAAGTGAGAATTAAGATGTGGACTCGAGCATACGTAAAGGTGACTCGTTTAACGAATCTCCGTGTTGTACCCATCACCCAGTTTCAGCAGTTATCACCATTTACCACTCTTGCTTTATCTCCACCACCCCTTCCCTTTATTTATTTATTTTTTTTTGCTGGAGTATTTTATATTTATCTTAAAATTTTAAACCTTTAGAAGAGTTACCAGTATAAGAACCATTCAGTTAACACCTGTATGCTTTTCACCTAGATCACTAATTTGCCATATTGGCTCTTTTTTTATCATTTGAGAGCTGCAGGCATTGTTGACATGCCTTTCTTAGGAATAAGGACTTTCTTCCTAACCATAGCATGACCATTACACTCAGATTTGACATCACTACAATACAGTTATAGAATGTTCAATTTGTGTTCTAATTTACCTTGTTATTCCAGTGTTATCCTTTAGTTCTTCAGTCCGTTATTCAGTCAAGGCTCATGTATTTGGTTGTTGTTTAGTCTTTTTGATCTAGAGCAGTTCTCAAGCCTTTGTCATTAAGGACAGTGTCACTTTGAAGAGTCCAGGCCCTTTGGTCTGGAGAATCCCTCAATTTGAATTTGTCTAGCTGCTTTCTCACGATTAGAGATTAGGTTAAACATTGTTGGCAGGAATGTTACATAGGGATGTCAGTTTGTCCCACTGTTGGGGATGTCAAACAATTATTTGGTTTAGATGATATCCACCAGATTGTTCCATTATAAATGTACCTTTTTTCCTTTAGTAATTATTAAGTGATTTATGGAGTGACAAACTTGATTGAGACTCAATATTCTTTTCTCCAGCAGTCTTCCACTGGATTTAGCATTTATTGATGATTCAGAATCAGTTATTGCTGGAGTACTTTAAAGCAAATGCAGATATAAAATTTCTCCTATAAATATTTATCATGTATCTAAAAGGTAAGGGCTTAAAAAACAAAAACAAAAAACCACAGTGCCTTTATGCTACCTCACTACAATTCCTTAACATGTAATATCCATATTCAGATGCCCTGAATTGTCTCAGTTGCTTCTCTACAGTTGATTTGCTTGAATCTGAATCCAAGCATCCACAGGTTGTATTTACTTGATGTTTTTGCAAGTGTTCCTGGGTATAGCATTCATGTCTGCCTTTAGAAATAAGATTAATTCTTGATGGGTGTAGGTGTTGACAGCTTCATGCACCCATTCTGAAGTTCCCATCAAACTTTCTTTCACCTAAGGGTTCTAGCATCCATTGTAATCATTGCCTAGGGACATTACTTCATTAGGGATTACGAAAGGTGATTCTCAGATTGCATCATTCCTTCTGTATCGGTGAGCAGATTTTTTTCTGCCCTGTGTTTATTTCCACTTTTTTATGTATACCTTCCTGGGGAGAGTTGTAAAAGGATACATTCTTCATCTTTACAGAGGATGGTTCTGGACTTCCTTAGTAATTCTGTAATATGTCCTCAATTTTCTCATATGTAAATTTGGGGGTAATTATGCCTACCTCTTGGGGATTTTGTGAGGATTAAATGGTCCGGTACATGTAGCTTAAAAATGGTGCCTGGCACTCATGTTGGGGTAAGCGCTAGTTATTAAAGTAACTTTTTCATTTAATTCTTCAAGTGTAATGGAGAGGCAGAGATGGGAGAGGTTCTTCACGCGTTGAGATCAGCAGGATGCTTGAATTTGTATAGAGTGAGCTGAGGGAAGTGCTGCTTGCCCACACCAGGCTGTCCTTTTTGACTGCATGGAAACAACCATAATACACGAAGCATATATCACTGCACACTGTGAAATGGATGTTGGCAATCTAAGAGGTAAAATCTGGAACACATTCTGAAATGGAGTTGGTACAATGAAGGGAAGTAGGTAGGTAGGTAGGATGAGATGGTGGCTCCAGGTACAGGTTTTTACTATGTCACGGCCCTTTGAGATTTTTATCTGAACAAAGGTCAGCATGCTTGCCTAGTCTGATTTGTCTTCTTGTCATTCTACACTCGACTAGAGCTGTTTCAGATTGCAAATCACTTTGGTAGGGGAGGAAATGCTTTACTTCTTCTTGGCCTTTTAATCTGCCTTCTCTTTCTGCTTTAAAAAAACCCCACTGTTGATAATTGTACAGAGTGTTGGAAGTTTAACACACTTTTTTTTTTTTTTTGCGGTACGCGGGCCTCTCACTGTTGTGGCCTCTCCCGTTGTGGAGCACAGGCTCCGGACGCGCAGGCTCAGCGGCCGTGGCTCACGGGCCCAGCCTCTCCACGGCACATGGGATCCTCCCGGACCGGGGCACGAACCCGCGTCCCCTGCATCGGCAGGTGGACTCTCAACCACTGCGCCACCAGGGAAGCCCAGTTTAACACTCTTGATCAGGTGTTTAGTCATTAATATTTGATTCATTTATTTAAACATTTGAGCACCTGCAGTGTGCAAGATGGTGTTCTAGACACAGACCCACATCAGTGAGCATCAGAGACTAGGGTCTCTACCCTCATGGAATTTACATTTTGGTAGTGAGGTGACAGTAAATATGAGGAAGTTGTATAGTATGTTAGAAGGTGTTGAGTCCTGTGGAAAAAAATAAAGCAGGATAAGGAGAGATTGAGATGGTTAGGAAGTTACTTTTAAGCAAAGACAATGAGAAGAGAGCAAGTCTTGTGAAAATCTGGGGGTGCAGAATGTGTCCTGCATAGGGAACAGCTAGTGTCAAGGTCCCGAGGCATGTTTGGTACTTTGTGCATCTTGAGTGAAGAGGTGACTGCTTGCTGTGTTAATGCCCTGTAGTGGGCCAAGGGCCAGAGCTTGGAGACAGGTCAAGAGGCTAGGGCAGTTAACTGGATGAGATGGAATGGTGATTTGGGGCAGGGTGCTAGTGGTTGAGATTCTGAGTGGTCTGATTCTGGATATAGTTTTTGAGAGAAAGCTAACAGATTTTGCTAATGGATTGATTATGAGTGGGTTGAGAGAGAAAGTGAGCAAACCTTCAGGGATGACTGATAATTTTTGGCTTGAGCAGTAGTAAGGATGGAGTCGCCATTTTCTGAGGTGGGGAAGATTGAGAGTGGAACAGCTTTAAGGGGGTGAGCCGAATTATTCATACTCCCAAGGAAAAGGGTAGGTGGTTACAAACTCTTCATTCAGTAAGGACAGTGGTCCATAGATTTTGCTATGAGAACTCATATCTATAGATCATATAGCCAGTTCTTTTAACCTAATGTCTTAAGGATGTAAGAGTTAGCAGATGAAGGAAGGCTGAGATTCATATAGCCTGTGGTAACAAGGTCGGATGTAGAATAGACTTTGAGACTTAATTTTTTAATTCTAACACTGAAAAAGAGAATGGAGGTAAAAGCCTTGGACTTGGAGAGTGAGAAGCTGGTTGAGCCTTGATCTTCTAGCCGAATTTCCTGCCCTGTGTGTTTTTACTTATATGAGAAGCCTGTGCCTGGGACTACTTTTTGTTTTGAATCTCTTCATTTTCTTCATACATATATTCATCACAAATGATCACACATAAATACTTCAGTTGGATTTTATCCTGTACACTCTTTGCAGTCACTTTCGTTAACATTTGTTATATATACATCTCAGTTGTTTTCTCTGCAAACTCAAAATTTTTAAACATGGGTGATATTGAATGATCTTTGATTGATATTGTTTGTTTCTATTAATCAATGTCCTTTTCATGAAAGATAGTATTGCATAGTGATTAAGGGAAGAAGCAATTTAAACCTAGATGGGAGGCAAATCCAGATGTAAACACAAATAACTGTATCCTGGCAGAGCTGCAAGTTTCCTGATATGTAAAAGCAGCAGAAGAAAAAAAGAGCCTAAACTGAACAAACTCTTGCCCATTGGTTCATGCCAGCTCTCCCCAGCTTTGCCCTGCTCGGTGCACTCATTCCATACCTCCTTTCAGTGTTCCAACCCTGGGTAGTGCTGTTTACTTTTTAATAACTTTAATGAAATGAAACCGTCTCCTTGAATGTCCCTCTCTACATCGCAGGCAGTCTCTTGGACTAAATGACCCCAAGGTCCAGCCTTGGTCCAGCCTTCATGCTCTGCTCTCTTCTTCCTCTTTCCTATCCTGGGGTGTTATACTGCTTCATTGGCTTCAGTTTTGTGTGTAAAATGATCATAATAATTGTACTTATCCCATAATTGTTGTGAGGATTAAAGTAATGCATATAGCGCTCTAGGCACAGTACCTACAAGGTGTTAGGACTTAGTGCCAGGTAGTTACTTTTTATCTCCATTATTTATAACTCATTTATGATAACTAGTCGTTTGCAAGCAAATAGTGCTGAGCCTCTTGAATTCTTCCCATAAAAAGTTAACACAAAATGCTTAGTCATTGGGATTACATGATATGGTATCATAGGCTCTTCTACTCCGTTACTTTACATTTTCATTTCTCTCAAAAAATATAGGTTATTGGAGTTTGCTCCGTACACATGTTCTGGTATCATCCACATAAATATTGAAACCAGTGGTAGTTTCAAATTTACCCCCATACCCAAAAGGTCTTCATTGCTGAGACTTCTTTTGAAAAATAAACAAAACCCAAAAGACCCCTGGTGAGCCACACGTCTACATTCTTAGAAGCAAATTTAAATGACTGTATCTTGGGGGATGTGTGTATATGGATGAAATGATAAATTTGGTGATTTATGAACTTTTCTAGGTGAATAAGATTTTATTTGAAGAAATGGCTTACTTACATGGGAAACCATCCCTCCTAAGCCCCCACCCCCAATAATTTGCTAAAAGTAGAGCCGTTCTGGTTGGTAGAGGGTTGCTGGAGGGGGGCTTAGATCCCTGTTCACTCTGCCTCACCTCCCACCCCTGTGATGGGACACCCCCATGTCCCATCTAGGAACCCTCAGAATATAGTTTGAATGCCATTTGAGTTCAATCACGGTTTCATACATTTCTTACATACTTCCAAAAACTTGAATAGCAAGATTGTAGGTATAGTAGAAATGTTTTGCCAAAGAAATTTAAGGGCAAGCTCCTTAAATGTTTTAGGGACTGTTATATGATTACATGTCTTCAGCTCCACTTGTAATTTAAAATTGGCTGGAATTCATATCTGTTGTATTAGAAACACTCATTTTCCTTTTGGTGTCACTGATAAACTGCTATCATAGCCAAGCTCTACAATTTTAAAGTTAAGCAGGGGTTGAGGAAGGCCCTGTTATGAGTATGTATATACCAAGCGCCAGTAACCTGTTCCACTAGAGGAGTTTGCTTTGCTGGACTTTGAATCAAGATAACAAAAGTGAAAATGTGTCTGAAAAGTCCATAAGTAGAATTTTATATAAATTTAGTGAGTTTTTTTGTATTTAACTTGAATGAAGTGATGTAGATAGGAGCTAATAGTTGAGGTGGTTGGGAGCCTGTTTAAAATATTTGTGAGAGAACTGCGTATTTAATACATTATTTTATTTAGTTCTTTTTATCTATAAACTTTTATGAGGCTTTTAAAACACCTGGGGTATCGTTGACAGTTTAATTTGAAAGGCGCCGATATCACCACTTCTAGTCTATGCAAGTTGTAGACAGTGAAGTGACGTTTACTGAGCACCTGCCTGTGGCACTGGGCAACACACTTTCTAGGTGTTACTTATTCCTTATTAAACCATTAGGAGCTGCGTGGTGCTTTCATTTTACAGATGAGACAGTTGAGGCTCATAGAGATTGTTACTTGCCTAAGATACTGCAGTTAGGAAGTGACAGAGCTTGGACCCCCAGCCCTTCAAAGCTTGTCTGCTTGCTTGACCATGCCACCTACACATGTAGGTTTTCAGATGTGTCGGTGTATTCTGTACCCCTTAAATTACTAGTTAGTAAAGGGAATATTTTCCATTGGATCAAAATGAGCAAGACTTGGCAAGCCTGCTGTTGACAGTAGTGGGCTGTGCCTATTCAGATTGTCCTTTTGAATGTTTGGTTTTTAAATTGACCCCAAAGCTAAAAAGGTGGTTTGGTCACTTTGAGGGTCACTTTGTTCTACTCTTTGGTAGTTCACTAGCCTCATTGAGTTTATTATGACTTGCAGCCCTGATGGCTTTAAGGTTTGTTTTTCTTGTTCTTTGTTTGGTTTTTATGGCAGATGACTTTCTTTTAAGAGTGACCATACATCCTGGATTTTACAGAATGTCCCAGAATAGCTTCCTAGTTTGGAAGATAAACTATAGGTTTTTCCTAGATAACAGAAGAGAGATGTTAGATTTGGTCATAACTAATTATGTTTTGATTATATTACCTGAAGGGGTTTAATAGCTGATTTACATTTGGTCTTACCTATTTTACTCTTTCTAGTTCAAACACAGCAAATATTTGTGTACACTTCTTTATTTGGATTAATTCTTTAACTGTAATTTCATTCATCCGAGTAAATGAAATAGTACTTTCATGTACCAAGATTGTATTTTAATTTTGTGCGGAACTATCAACAAAACACTGCTTTCTGAGACAGAAACCCCCTCCTGTTGGGGAGAGTCTCTCAGTTTCACAACACCCTTGTGTTTGATTGAGATCAGCTAAATTTCTTACACTGGCCATCATAACTAGGGGACCGTTTCTTTATACATTCTACGTCTATTACTCTCATTATAGGAATAATCATTTTCTTAAAAATGCACTACCAAGGAGCCAACCCACATACTTATCATTACTATACCTACTTTATTACTTGTCCCACCTTTCTCACTTACGGGATTTATCTGAACCGTAAACCAGCTTAGTCCTAGAAATATAAAAACATAAATTAAAAAATTTCGTTTTAGCTGGAGAAAAAATTTTTCCATGTATATTCTTTCTAACAATAAAGGAACTCTGGATAGTGTTTGTTATATTTTTGTTGTAGAAATGTTTACTTCTTTAAAAGAGTGAGAAAAAATATGCAAAACTTGTATATTTTATTTGGAACCATTTTTTAAGCATTGCACAGTTTATCTCCTGAAAGCCTGTGACAGTCTCTCTTAATGACTAAAATGTGAAATTTGGCTGCATTGTATTATAGTATTTTATATCTTTCTGTAAACTAATTTGATCTGTTTTTGTTTTTGTTTCCTTTTCCAGTCTTTACTAGGTGCTGGTCTCTGGATGTTTTTTGTTTAAGTTGGAAAAATCTTAAATCTGTCCACAGACTGATACGGTATCCAGTGAGATGGGGACTGTTGGCAGTGGCTTTTGAAGGATCTGAGGGGGCAGAAAGAGTTGAGAACTCGGCCTTGAGCTAGTGTTTGGCGTCGTCCTGCTGCCTCTCCTGTGGGCCCAATATTTTTTCTCTCTAGCTTACCTGCCAGCTGTTCTAGGGAAGTTAGGGGTTAGACCAGTGTAAGCATTCATCAGGGAGCAGAATATGGCTTAGATATCTTACTTGCATCATATTTGACAATGGGAAGCAGTGTTGTTTATTTTAGCAGTGCTTCCTAGTGATTGGAGAAGGAAGGGCTTGTTTTGTTTCTGAGCACTCTGTTCTTTGAACAAATAGGCTGCTGCAGCAGCCACTACAACACATACCTGCTTCCACCTTCCCTCCAAACAAAAATAAAAACACTCTGGGTGTTTGTCCCTTCTTGAGGAGACAGATAGTCAAGTATTGCTGTTGAGAAGAGAGACACTTGAAATGGCCGTTCTGACCAGTGAGCTAGGCTTATCTGTGTGTAAGTTGGAACAAAATGGCAAGGGTATGGCTTGGATGTTGGATGGCGGTGGGAGCTCTGTTGGAGGCAGGGATCTCCTAATTGCCAACTACAGTTTTCTTTGTAATTGAGGACCTAACCCTTATACTGAAATGTTACAGGTACCCTTTTAAATAATTAATATTTATTAGTCACCTGATGAGATTTTATTAAAAATTTAGGTAATTCTTCCTAAATAATGTCCAAGTATTTTTTTTAATAACTTGAACATTTGGGGGTCAGAGAAAGTAGTCATAGAAATACAAGCAGCTTCAGGTTTTGGCAAGTATGAAGTGATACAAATACCAACTTTTAGTGTATTTTATGTTTTTGTGTGTGGCAGTTCTACTCATGCCAGTCATTATTGACACTGGCTTTTAGTCAGTTTTTTTTTGGTGTAATTGTTGTAGTGCTTTATGCTTAAAAAGGCATAAAGATGGGTTTAAGACATTTCTACGTGGCAGCATTATTAATTAGACCTAATTACCTAATTCGGTAGCATGTTTATCTTTAAGCATGATTTCCAGCTCTTTTCCTTACCAGTAAGAGGGTTGTTGTTAAGTGTTTAGTACTGTGGTCTATTTGGAAAAGAGGTGGCTTTTAGTATCATTTATAGGACTTAATGATTTTTAAAGGAAAGTATCTAGATTCATCAAAAAGCATCTGCTTTGTCAAGCATAAAAAAACATTACACTCTGAGGTTGCCTTATCTCAAAAGGAGAAATCACTTTAGGAGTTAACATGTGGAAGGCATTAGGTTGAATAACAAAATGTTTTTCATATTGATCTTTCAGCTCCAATTATAATAACTTTGAAGATTCAGAATTTGTCTCTTTTTCCAGGAGAAAACCCGTCATATTCATAAACTCAATTTTAGGTAAATTTAAATGTCTGTTTTTCAATGATTTTCTTAATCCAGGACTGAAAAGATCTGATTGACTTATTGAAGATAATTTATTATCTAATGGTTTATAGATGTCTGTTTTGTTTAGGTTTGGAAGATATAATAATAATAATAATGACGTTATTTTTCAGTCTTCCAGAAAAATTTTCTATTTCTTCCTCCTCTCCTTGCTCTGTATACCCTTCAACAAGAAAGCATTAAAAGGAAAAATTATTCAGCAAAATCAAACCTTGAGTCAGTGCCTTTATCATCTCAGAGGTTCTCTTGGAAATAATGCCTGATGAAATGGAAGGGAAGGAAATGACTTTCTGTAACATTAAAAAAATCTTTTTTTCAATGTCTTCCTTCTAGCTAGCAGAGTAAAATTTTAGGGTTGTTTATAAGTTGTATGTTCCTAGTTTTTTTGTGTGGAACATCTTGTTTCCCCTTAGGGCAGGAGTCATGTCACAGTTTCTAGGTTCACGTACGGCGACCAGCACAGGTGTACATTTGTCGTAGGAATTCAGGAAGATTTCGTAACAGTAGTCTGCACAGAGTAAGCAGTACTTGGTATTGTGTTTGGGGGTAGATGATAATACTTGGTAAATACCTGTTCTGTCCAGGACCCTAACTGGCTCTAAAATACATTACTCTTAGGGTTCACAGTATCTGAAGATTCGTTTTGGTGTCCTTATTTATTATGAATAATTAGTGTCATCCCCCCGCCCCCAAGGTGCTTGAAGACCTTGGTGCCTTTCCAATCTGAGACTACCACACTAAGACAAGAAAGGGCAGTGTCATGGTGGGCATTTCTTAGTTGCCAGAGAAGTTAAGCCACTTAGTTAGGAGGTCAATTAATTTTTGTTCTTACTTCAAAATGATAAATATTCTCCCCGACTTTAAGTATCAGATGTGATAGTATGGATCGCTCTTTCCTGTGGAACTAAAGTACATATATTTTAAAAGTTTTTTTTCTTTTTATAATGTCTTGTTGCGCCGTTTTGCTAGACTGAAAGTTTCCTCATCGCTTGGTGAGCCCCTCCTCTAATTCAATCTTTGTCTTTTGTCTTTGCTGCCTTGCAGGGTTGGTACAGTAGGCTTCACTAGACTTAGCTGCAACTCAGAATTTCTCCTCCAGCACCTGAGTAAATGCTGATGGTCTTGTGGAGAGTGGATTAAGAGTACGAGCTAAGTTCTCAATCCCAATTAAGAAGCGGAGGAAAATTTAAACTGTCTCCTTCAAAGTTTATCACAACCGCCACCATCAAGACAGCAAACCAAAGGACAAAGACTTTGACCTGCTGTGTTGCTCTGTGTAGTCCAGTTCACGTACGGTTTACAGACTTGGCTGGGGTTACTAATGAGTAAATAAAAAGTTGGACACTTCTGTCATTGGACACTTTTATTCACAAAGTTACCAAAATGAGGGCTGTACTGGAGACAGCAGACATTGCCATAGTGGCCCTGTATTTTATCCTGGTCATGGGCATTGGTTTTTTTGCCATGTGGAAATCTAATAGAAGCACTGTAAGTGGATACTTCCTGGCGGGGCGCTCTATGACCTGGGTAGCAATTGGTGCCTCTCTGTTTGTGAGCAATATTGGGAGTGAGCACTTCATTGGGCTGGCAGGATCTGGAGCTGCAAGTGGATTTGCAGTGGGCGCATGGGAATTCAATGCCTTACTGCTTTTGCAACTTCTGGGATGGGTTTTCATCCCGATTTACATCCGGTCAGGGGTATACACCATGCCTGAATACTTGTCCAAGCGATTTGGTGGCCATAGGATTCAGGTCTATTTTGCAGCGTTGTCTCTGATTCTCTATATCTTCACCAAGCTCTCAGTGGATCTGTATTCGGGTGCCCTCTTTATCCAGGAGTCTTTGGGTTGGAACCTTTATGTGTCTGTCATCCTCCTCATTGGCATGACTGCTTTGCTGACTGTCACCGGAGGCCTTGTTGCAGTGATCTACACAGACACTCTACAGGCTCTGCTCATGATCGTTGGGGCACTCACACTTATGATTATTAGCATGATGGAGATTGGCGGGTTTGAGGAAGTTAAGAGAAGGTACATGTTGGCCTCACCCAATGTCACTTCCATCTTGTTGACATACAACCTTTCCAACACAAATTCTTGTAATGTCCACCCTAAGAAAGATGCACTGAAAATGTTGCGGAATCCAACAGATGAAGATGTTCCTTGGCCTGGATTCATTCTTGGGCAGACCCCAGCTTCGGTGTGGTACTGGTGTGCTGACCAAGTCATCGTGCAGAGGGTCCTAGCGGCTAAAAACATTGCTCATGCCAAAGGCTCTACTCTGATGGCTGGCTTCTTGAAGCTTCTGCCAATGTTTATCATAGTTGTCCCAGGAATGATTTCCAGGATACTGTTTGCTGATGATATAGCTTGCATCAACCCAGAGCACTGCATGCAAGTGTGTGGAAGCAGAGCTGGGTGCTCTAATATTGCGTACCCACGCCTGGTGATGAAGCTGGTTCCTGTGGGCCTCCGGGGCTTAATGATGGCAGTGATGATTGCAGCTCTGATGAGTGACTTGGACTCTATCTTTAACAGTGCCAGTACCATATTCACCCTCGATGTGTACAAACTCATCCGCAAGAGCGCAAGCTCCCGGGAGCTAATGATTGTGGGGAGGATATTTGTGGCTTTTATGGTAGTGATCAGCATTGCGTGGGTGCCCATCATCGTGGAGATGCAAGGAGGCCAGATGTACCTTTACATTCAGGAGGTGGCAGATTACCTGACGCCCCCAGTTGCAGCCCTATTCCTTCTGGCAATTTTCTGGAAGCGCTGCAATGAACAAGGGGCTTTCTATGGTGGAATGGCTGGCTTTGTTCTTGGAGCAGTCCGTTTGACACTGGCCTTTGCCTACCGTGCCCCAGAATGTGACCAACCTGATAACAGGCCAGGCTTCATCAAAGACATCCATTACATGTACGTGGCCACAGCGTTGTTTTGGGTCACAGGACTCATTACTGTAATTGTTAGCCTTCTCACGCCACCTCCTACGAAGGAACAGACTCGTACCACCACCTTTTGGTCTAAGAAGAGCCTGGTGGTAAAGGAGAGCTGCTCCCCAAAAGAAGAACCGTACAAAATGCAAGAGAAGAGCATCCTGAGATGCAGTGAGAATAGTGAGGCCATCAACCACGTCATTCCCAATGGGAAATCTGAAGATAGCATTAAGGGCCTGCAGCCTGAAGATGTTAATCTGTTGGTGACCTGCAGAGAGGAGGGCAACCCAGTGGCTTCTTTAGGTCATTCAGAGGCAGAAACACCTGTAGATGCTTATTCCAATGGGCAAGCAGCTCTCATGGGTGAGAAAGAGAGAAAGAAGGAAACAGAGGATGGAGGCCGGTACTGGAAGTTCATAGATTGGTTCTGTGGCTTTAAAAGTAAGAGCCTCAGCAAGAGGAGTCTCAGAGACCTGATGGAGGAGGAGGCTGTTTGTTTACAAATGTTGGAAGAAACTCCACAAGTAAAACTAATACTAAATATTGGACTTTTTGCTGTGTGTTCACTTGGAATTTTCATGTTTGTTTATTTCTCCTTATGAACTTTTAAGGATATGATGAGACACTAACTTAAGAAAATACTGGTCTTTGAAAAAAACAAAAAAACAAAAAACAAAACACTTATGTAACTGTTGCATCTCTCAGGCATTGTTTACGCTGTAGGTTTTAGCCAAATTTTACTTAGCAGAAAAAATCATCTATTTGCAAGACTTTATTTTCCCAGAGATGGATGAAAGTAAAATTTCAATCTAAATGAAGTAAAACTTGTTTAACAGACTGAATTGTGCAAATGTGGTTTAAAATTTTCCATACCAAAGTAAGGAGAGACCAATTATTCTCATAGAGCACTTAGAGCAGAATATATGCTAAGATATCACGAATAAGATATACTGTCTGCACTGCCAAATCTTGGTAGGCCTTCTTACCCTGAAGTAGAAGACTTGCTCATTTTAAAGTTTTTTCTCTCTCTGTAATCCCTACTTCCATTTTAAAAAACTGAATTTGTAGACATTGTATAATCAATTATGTACTGAAAATCGCTAACATGTGCTTGTTTCAGGGCAAGTTCATTTGCCAGGTTCGTTTTGTTAGCATGAGCCTATGGATTCTGAATGCTGAAAGAAAGGAAGAAGAATGTTTCCTGTAGCTATTCTTGTACCACCAGTATATGGAATGTTGGGAAAAAGTTTGTTCCAGTTGTTTTTTTCTTTTTTTCCTACTTTGAAGTTTAAGTGAACCATACTCAAACGACCACCAAGTCTGTCTTCATAAAGTTGTCATGATTATATGGTACATGATTATGGGGGAGAAAATGAAGTAAACGTTGCTGACGATCCCCAGATTTACTGACCAAATTAAGATCGTTTATATAGTTTGGAAATTAGCATCCCCTAAGCAGCATTTGATCGACTCAGCTGAACAGGTGATAGTCTAATACTAAATATTGGACTTTTTGCCATGTGTTCACTTGGAATTTTCATGTTTTCCTACTTCATTAATTCTCTAGCTTTGTTCTTGTCATTTGGTAATATTCTTTATTAGCCAGGTACCTTCCCAAGTGGATCCATTTGGAAGATATGTCCGGAAATTTGAAGAAGAATTAACTCTGCCTTTGTGCTGGGTTGCCCTACTTGATTAGATCGTGAGATATTGCAGTTGAGTTTTTAGAGTGAAAATTTAATTCTCAGATCATATTGTATCCTTGATAAGTCTTTTTTCCCCTATTTACTTTTTTTTCAAAAGACTTGCCATGTGTACACAGCCTCTACATTTTTGTTTAAAAAGTTAACAGTGACTTAGAGTGTGATGATATTTTGATGCAAACTGACCATCAGTAACAGAAAACTCAAGAGTGCATGCTTTGCCATTGGTGGATTGTCAGTATAGTTTTTCTGTAGAATGGATAGCATGTTCAAGAGGTGCCATGAACAAGAACTTCTACGGGTTTCGTAGTGTGTCTTGTAGAGGAGATTACAGGACTTGTGTTAACTGTAGGACCCTCTATCTTGACCTGGCTTCGTACCCAGTTACAGCCTTCCTGGAAGAGAATCCATTTTTCACAGGGTGATTCCCTTCATGAGGACAGGGTACAAAAGACGTTTGAGAAGAGCTCTACAGATTAGGTAGTTCTTTGTGTGTCCTGTCCTTTTTCCTCCATGACAGATGAAGGAAACTAATTGTGTATGTACTTTGACTTTTCTGTAATCTCTGATATTTTTTAAATTGCATGATTTTATTAACCTTTATTCTTCAGGGGAAAATTATTACTTTTTTAGATATTTTTGTAGATTTTGAATCAAAACTCAGTCCTAATGACTTTAAATTTTTTTGTATTTATAAACTAGTTTCATTATGATGGATTTGATTAGTTCAAAGTTGATTTTAGAAATTGTCAGGTAGCATAATGTCTTCCCATCTCCAGGGGGCTTTCTGAAGGACTGAGTCTGTAGATGAAAAAAATAATTCATGTACAAATAGTATGATTTCTGAGAGCTTATTAGAGTGCCTTGTGGAATTTTGTTCTCAATTTCATTCTTAAGGTTTATAAGCTGGGGGCCAAATAAAAATAAGGACCATCCTTTTCTTGTGTGGAGGCTGAGGCTGTGACATGTCCAAGGTTACAAAGTCTGTTGGGAAGAACAGAAAACCAGGTGTCCAAATCTGGATTCATGGTTTGTCCTCTTCTTTTTTCAAAGGAACTGTTCTTCCTTTGAGACAGCCTTTTGATATTTGGGGAAATAACAGGATCTTAGATTTTTCAAATTGACATGAAGTTGTAGGAATTAAAATTTTTCTTTGACTCTGAACACCTTGCTGTGGAACTCAGCAGTGAGGATTGACATATTGGCTGAGCAGCCTTCTTACCCCTTCTATTAAAAGCATAAATGAATAGGTGGTATTTAAGTGGATTTTTCCCCCCTTTATTTAATGTTGACTCCTAATAGTTTGGGATATTAGCATCCCCCTACCTTCTCTCTGCTGTTGTCTTAGTATGATACATAAAATACATCATCTTGTGTCTATTCATGTGTATATAGCAGTAAGTCAAGTTTAGAGTACTAATGTTTGTAAATAAGGAATGATTATTAGCATATCCATTAGGATTGTTTATTCTTGCCAGTATAAACATTTTATTTAGACTGAAGTCCCTGAAGCTTGCCCTTCTTATTGCTTCCCAGTAATAGATAATGTGCTTGAATAAGTATGTGAATTCCTGATTGCAACTTCATTTCAGGGGACCATTCTTCAGTCTGTATTTCATTAGAATGATCGTTCATGGAATGATACATGGTCTGTCTTAAAGCTAGCAAAATAGTCATACTTTACACTAACTAAATGGGTCCTAAATGATGACATTGATACCTAGACATTAACATGTATATGTTTTCATATTGGCTCAAGCTGAGGTTCAGAATTGGCTAAGAGTAATTGACTACAGTAGTTAGCTACGAGTCAGAATGAAGCGAGGACACTGGTGTTCAAAGGTGGAGAAAAATATTGTCTTATCTGCTGTTAATGGTATCTCCAGTTCTTAGATTTTTGTCCTCTCAGGCAATCTTAGTCTCCAGATCTGATGAGAAGAGCTTATTACCCTGACATGCAGAATGATTATTGGTTCCTTTGTGGTACCTCTAATTTCCCTGTTCATCTCAGAATATTTTGTCCTCCCACCCAAGACAGTAAGCGGCTTTTGAAACAGCTGAGCCAGCCTTTTCCCCCAGCCTTTCTTTCCTGGTGAGGTTATCACTCTTATCTTTTGGTTAGAGAAGCATCAAGCAGTAGCAATGGTGCTGTGTCCTTTGGCCTAGATCCAGCAGATCTGATCTCCCAAGGCTTCTTTTTCACTTGGCTCAAAGGATCCATTGTCTGTTTGCGCAAAGAGGCTGGCCTGGGTCACAAAGCCCTAGCTCTTGGGGATGGCAAGTCAAGTAATTAGTGGGGGCCCATCACTTCATGAAACTTCACATTTTAAGAATTGAGTGGGAAGGTTGTTACTCAGTTCTCTAACCTGAGGCTAAGTGGGGGCTTGAAAGTCTTGTCCAGGGTGATTCGAACCTTTAAGTCTCTACATTTCTCAGTCCATTGCTGTCTTCCCTATATTGGGTGTGTGGATCTTCCCCTCTCTTTAGACATCATTTAGTGTAGCTTATGGGTTATTCTCATTCTTTACCACCCTATAGAGCTGCTATATTATTAGCTATTAAAAGGTTAGACCCATCAGTGTTCCCACTTGGCAGTATTCAGCTTACTTGCTTTTCTTATACTTCACTCCCATATGTCATTTTCATCTGAGGTATGATGGCTGAAAATGACCACATGGGTATCTAGTAGTGACACCTCAGCATTTCCTGAGTTTGGGTTGAGAGATGTATAAAGACCATTGTTGTTAAATTACGTGAGTACGGAGACTTGCCAGGACAAAATTTTCTTAAGAAGTCAGAAACACTATTAAGTGAGATGCTGAGAAGTACCTGGGTGATGCAGACTTAACAGAAGACAAAATTAGCTTAAAATGTGTTAGATGTAGAATCATATTCATTGAACTCTAGAACTTGAGGTATCTTTGCTATCAGCTAGTTTAAACCCCTCCGCATATAGATTAGGGTACAGTGAATAAGATCAAGCTTGTTAAACCCTGGTTTGATGTTAAATATTGTAAAGTATGAGTTTATTAACATACTTGAGGTTAAAATGACTGATATTTCATAATGATACTTTAGTAGAAAAAAATGCTTTTAGGTTTCAGTATTCATAAGATTTATCATTAGCCAGGCGTTAAATTGTTTAAGTCATTTTAATGTTGACATTAGCCTGAGCAGACTTTACAAATGGGATATATTCCTGTTTGTGTGTATGCCTACCTACCATTCAGAGAGACTGGTTTCCCCCTTTGTCTTCCCTCACATTGCTTTAATTATTCACCTATTCTTTCAACACTTAACAGATTCCTATTTTGATCTTTTGTCAGCTTAATTCACTTTGTTTCAGGCTTATTGTCATGGTGTGCAGAAGTGCTGCTTTGCCCCATATTTGAAGGTCTGGATCCAAATAGTGATTCACTAAATATAGTTGTGTTTAAATATACTAAATTTCTATTAGCTTAAACTGTTCTCAAGAATTGTTTTCTTAGACTTTGTGTTCACTAATAATAAAAGCCCTTAATAATTCATCAGTATTTTATTCTCGAAACTCATTTTTCAAAAATTAGGAGGCAAGAATAGTTAAATTCACACCAGTCCCTTTGAAATGATGGTGTCACAATGTAGAGAGGAATGGAGTTTGTTTTGATGCCGAAAAGCCTTGTTCTTGCAGTAATTAAAGGTAAAAAGTTGGAACTAGTCAGTTGGCATATAGAGAAACCCTTTTGTACTAGTTAGGTATGAAGCTGGATTACAAAAGAAGTAATCTTTTGATCACTACATTTGGTTTTCTTGGTTGACTTAACTCAGGGCTGCAAACCCCTTTTCCTCCATTAAGCTAACTTCTCTTAATTTGGTATGCTTTTTGTCAAACTCACCTCTGTTGGAAGAGTAGATAGATACTCAACTACTTTGACTCCAGAACAGAATTTAGCTAGGGTTCAAAATAATTGATGGGCTTTGCCAGCACTGGGTCCCACACCATTATTCATGTTGTCATATAAATGTTTTTATTTAAACTTCTCTCCAGTGCTGGGAATAAGGCTTTAAACTACTGATTCACCTTTAAAGGAATGTTAAGAGAATTGATATAATTTATGTTTGTTTCCATCTCAAATCCTTTATAAAAGATAGGATTTAGCTTATTGTTTTGGGTTAAGCACCCCATTTATCTGATAACCAACAGGCTTAACCATTGGCATATAGTCTTTTACTCAGAAGTAAACAGAAAAGGTTTGATGTATCTGTATCATTACTCATCTCGTGCACTTTACTTTTTCGGGGAGAACCATAATCTGAGACTTGACTTAAACCAATAACCTTAATTTAGGTAATGACTTTTAAAAGTTTGGTTTGGTTACCTGGATACATAGTGTGTTTGCAGAGAGGGATGCTAGACTAAGTAAGTCAAGACAAAGCACGGTGGTCTCAGATTCTTGTTAGTGTAGGAGCAGTGCTTTGCTCTCCTCAGAGAAGCCCTGTATTATAACTGTTGCCCAGGATAATGGAGCCCCCCACCCCAGTTCAAGACAGTTTACAGTAAGTGAACTCTGTCATTGAGGGAAATACATTTTCCAGTGATTTCGGCAACAGCACAAGTTGACAGTAGATAACCACACCTTTGTTGGAGACTTATATTGGAAATTCACCTTGTACCCTAGTGCTGCTGGATAAAGGAGTGTTTACTTTTTTTATTGCCTCTGGACAAACTACTCTGGATAATTTTCCAATATATCAGTGTAGCCTATACCTCTATAAGTGGAATGTTCCTTAATAACCCACTTTTTTGTTACACTAGTTGGAAACTGAAATTAAGCTCATTGCTATCTATATTATTGAAACCCCCAACTGGCAAAGGCCATTCTGTAGGGTATATTCCATAATACAATCATCTTCTGAAATTTATGTTTTGATTAGTGCCTTCTGGCTGCCAATACTGAATCTGCTAGTTCACACCTTTCCCTTTCTTGATAGATAACTCTTATTTGTTACAGTTCCTCTTTTTAAATATTGTTATAGCTAGTGAAGAAAATACATTTATATTTACATACTTTATATGCAGCCTCTGTTTAAGTTCAAGGAACCAGGTAAGTCTGGTTTGTGTTGCAGCTTAAATGTTATTTATTCATCTGTATTTGTTTCTTTTATATCCTTAATTAAAAATTTAAGGTTACTTAGTCTGTGAGTATATTTTAACTTTATCATTTTCCAGTGTAGGTTGGATAGGCATATCTGAGAACATATATGTGACAACCGTTTCACATTCCATGATGAGGAAAAAGCTGAAAGTAAGTGTCCATAGAAAGCACAAAACCATGTTCCCTCATATTTGTAACTCCACATGTAGAAAGCACAAGACTAACAGTATTCTCATTGTCCCACAAGTGCCAGGCATAAAAAGCCCACCATGGGTTTGTCTCGAGTTGTCAGGATGGGGACCGCAGTACTGACAACCCTAGACAGTGAGGTACCTAAGATAGGGGTCCTGAATCATAAGGGATTCAGTGTTCTAATCTGAGTACGTTTGTACTGCTTTGGTGGAGGAGAGAAGACCAATGTCAAGAATGCTGCAATTGTATTGGGGGGTTACTAGCTAAAATGGGGTCTGTGGGCTCTTTCCTACAATCTGGAACTTGAGAAACAGGGACAGACTTCTAGGCTTTTGGTGGGTGGAACATTTTGACAAACTTCTGCTTTAAGCTGTAGAGCCATTGGATTGTTTTTTTTTAATCATAAATCTTTAGAAAATTTTACCTCCCGTCAGTAGTACCTTGAAAACATGGAGAAATCTCACATTTTAATAGGGCAAATACTAATCTTTAATCTTTGCGTAAATTTAATCTAAACTTAATGAAGTTATTTTTTCATATGCTTCACTGCACTTTGTTTTAATAGAGCAGAATTTGATCCAAGTGTTACGAGCATCAAACTAACTGAGACAGATCTGCCAAATGAAGTGCTTTGCTTTTCACAATGGTTGTAAGAGTCTAAAGGATTCTTTTGCCTGTCTCATTACCCGCTTCAAGACTAGATTAGATGAAATCTGTGAATATGCATGCAAAAGAAGAAAATAATGTGTTTTCTTGAACTCGACATTATCCTTATTTTACTCCTCACTTTCTACACCTGAATAGTCCCTGTTTGTAAACAATGAATAAATACATTTGTGTCTTGGATTTTGCCTGTATGTCAAAAGATGGAAGGACTCTCAGGATGGAGAGAAGTGGCTAGCTTTGTTCCCACTCTCCTCTATTTTGTATGTTTATCTTTTTAGGGATAATCATCTTTAATAATATATGGAATGAAGATTAAAGCTGGTATAGACTAATGGAACATGTTTTAGAAGAATTAACCTGAGCACTTTGAGGGAGAGACTTACGCCCTCTAGCCAAAAGTCGCCAGGTTGTGGACCTGCAGCATTTTTTAAGAATGTAAAACCTCAGGCTTCAGTGGGGTTACTGGAGAGGAGTACCAGAAATGCAGGAGAAAGGAGAGGTTTGAGGAACATCTTTGGCTTAGCAATATGTGATAAGGCAAAGCAGTAATAACCTGTTAGTCCTGTGTAGAATGTGTTCTGTACCTTTAAATTTTGTTTTTAAATTTAAAATAGTTTTTAAGAACTTAAAGGATGCTTTTGAAGATTCCTTTGGCAGAATATCTTTCATCTGTAATTCCATGGAAAATTGCTTTAATTAGTCTAGGTGAAAGTAGTCCTAGCGGTGTAAATATGTATAAATAGAATTTTCTCATTTCACTGTGAGATCTCTAACTTTTGAGTGGCAAACAGATCAACAGGTCTTTTGCTCATGGACTTTTCTGTGGGGTTGTTAAAATGCAAAAGCTTTATTTTTTAAATAATGACATACTACATTAGTGTCAGATGATGGTATGGAATCTGTTGCCCTGCTTTCCCCCACCAATAATGCTTCAGTTTATAGATTGCCAACAGAGTTCCAAAATAAAGCGAGGATTTACCCATTCTTTGCTTGGACATCCCATTTTCTGTTGCCTGGACCTATGTTGGCAATCACATATGAACTATGTTATGCTTCTCAGTGCTTCTTCTCCTTTTTTTTTTTTTTTTGATAAGGTGGATATCAAAAATAGTTGCTGTGCAAAAGTTAGTAGTCTTCTTCAAGAAGAAAACCAATTCCTTTTCTAATATCCTGTGAAATTGCTTCATTCATTCCTTTATTTTTAAGCCAAATGTCAGCAGAGTACTGCTGCTTTTATCTAGTAATTTTGATATGTAAGTATTAATGCATTTTTAAAAGATGTCTACATTGAAAAATGTTTTTCCCAGTGTCCTGCCTCCTAAGCTTTGTTCAAATGTTCTGTGAGAGACCAGTCTGTGCACTGGGGTTGTGTATTGTATACATGGATTGTTTTGTCAGTTATGCATTGTAGACCAAATGTGATTTTAAATGAAGTTGTTGGGTTATTGGTGAGTTTTTTGAATTGTAAACTGATTTCCAGGGTACCTTCATTGTCCACAGCATTTTTTTTTTTTTTAAGGCTTGACTGATCAGGTCCATCTCACTGTACAATGTTTTAGTTGCAAGCAGAAAGTAGAATTTGATATAAACCAGGTTACTTCCATATTGAAAGGAATACAATTAAAATTGTAGATTTAGGATTGTTAACCATACATGACAATTCTAACTTGACTTATTCTAACCTATTGTATACAATCTTATTTTTTAAATTGTAGACATGTATGATCTTGGTTTAATGTGTTTTTAAAAGTGTTAACTGTTTAAAAATGAAAAAAATGAAGCAAATCTGCTAAAGAGCTGTCAGTTTTCATTACTGACTCTGTAAAATACACTGTTCTTTGTGTACTATGTGTTATTTTGCCAGCTGCTGCATTAGCCTTTAAAAGTATTTGGAAACTTAAGATGAACTACATTTCTTGCAAAGTATATTCCTTTCTGTGGTATTTTGTCCTGTAACTGAAGTATAGTAATTATTTTATGGAAATGTTAGCACTTCTGTACCAACTTTGAATAAAATGAAAAATTTACACTTCTGTGACTTAAGTATTTTCAGTATGAACGCATGTCTACCCTCAAAAGGTTGTATCTCAGTTCCTTTTCTCTTGGCTCATGAAGAGTTCCAGTGGGTTTCCCCCACCAATTATTGCCATTCTTTACCTTGGAAAACATGGACTTGCAAATACTGACTGAGAATTGAGTTGTATGTAAAACATTGAATAAATAAAAATATTCTTGGTTTTTTCATTTCTAATTTTGAGATAATTCCAAATTATAGGAAAGGTGCAAGAATAGGTTGAAGAACCCAGGAATCATTTTCATCCAGATTCACAGAGGTTAACATTCTGCCACAGTTGCTTTGTCATTCTCTCATCAGACACTTTCCTGAACGGTTTGAAAACATAAGTCACAGACATCATTCCCCTTTACCTTCTAAGTACTTAGGGATATATTTCTTAAGACAAGGATAATCACAATATAATCAAAATCTGGAAAGTAACTGGTACGATATTTTAATCTAAAGTCTTTATTCAAATGTTGCTGTTTCAATAATGTTCTTTTATAGCAACTTTTTTTTTTTAAGTTTGGAAACCAGTTCATTGCATTTAGCTCTTATGTCTATCTCCTTTAGTCTGAAATAGTTCCTCAGCTGTTCTTTTTGTCTTTTGTGGTATTGATATTTTTGAAGTGTAGAGGCCAGTCATTTTGTGAATGCCGCCCCTATTTAGGGTTGTTTCCTCATGATTTGATTCACACTATGTATTTTTGGCAGGACTACAACGTAAGCAATAATATGTCCTCAGAGCCTCACACTGAGAGGCATGTGTTGTGTTGTCTCATTATTATTGACATTAACTTTGATACTTGATTGGGGTGGTACCTACCAGGTCTCTCCACTGTCTAGTTAATGTTTTCCCCTTTGGTAGTAAGTAAATTGTGGGGAGATAATTAGAGTTTATGTAAATAACTTATTCCTCATCAAACTTGAATCCCTAGTTTTGGCATCCATTGATAATTCTTTTTTTTTTTTTTAAATAAATTTATTTATTTTTGGCTGTGTTGGGTCTTCGTTGCTGTGCGCGGGCTTTCTTTAGTTGTGGTGAGCGGGGGCTACTCTTCGTTGAGGTGCTCAGGCTTCTCATGGCGGTGGCTTCTCTTGTTGTGGAGCACGGGCTCTAGGCGCGTGGGCTTCAGTAGTTGTGGCTCGCGGGCTCTAGAGCACAGGCTCAGTAGTTGTGGCACATGGGCTTAGTTGCTCTGTGGCATGTGGGATCTTCCCAGACCAGGGCTCGAACCTGTGTCCCCTGCATTGGCAGGAGGATTCTTAACCACTGTGCCACCAGGGAAGCCCCATTGATAATTCTTGCCTGAGTAAGTTATTACTGTGGTGGAGTGAAACAGTGATTTTTCTAACTTTTTTTTTACTATACTGAAATCAAGAGTTTCCCCTTTTCCCCATTTATTTATCAGTTTGAACTCATGTATTATTTAGTGGGTTATAATTCATTACTGTCATTATTTTGCTCAGATGTTTCCAGATTTAGCTAGCAGGTCTCCCTTCAGGCTAGTTTGTGTCCTGTGGCACGTTCCATCGTTTTCTGAGTACTTCCTTATTTTCCAGCACAATAAAGTGTTACAGGCTCATCTTGTACTTTCCCTGACCCATTCAGGATCAGGCATTTAGTAGGGTATGGTATTTAGAAACTAAGGTCTGGGTGTGCTCATTCTTACAGAGGTAAACATGGTCAGTGTACAGAACTAGGAAGTTCGCGTACACATATCCTGATGCCTCCAGTTGTAAACCAGCACCAGAGGTTTCTTTTTAGCCTCCCCTTTCTATGTTTGTATCTCCCTTCTCCAACAGCAAGAAATCTGATAATACTGACACATTTACTTATTTTTTTTCAATTTTACAGTGCCTTAGAATTAAAGTTTTTGCAGGCTAAAAGTGTTGTTATTCTACTCATTTGTCTGAAAGTTTGGCTGAATATAGAATTCTGGATTGGGAAGTAGTTTCCTTCAGAAATGTGTAAACATAAAGCCATTCTTTTCTAGCTTCTAATCCCTGTGTTTTAAAATTTCATGATCATGTGCCTTGAAGAAAGCTTTTCTTTCACTTGTACTAGCCCTCAGTGGCCTCTTTCAATTTGTCAACCCCGTGTCCTTCAGTTTGGGGGTAATTTTTCTCTTCTTTTGGAACTTTTGTTCTTGTCTTGGATCTTCTGGACTGGTCCACTTGGTTTCATACAGTCTTTTAATTTTCACCTTTGTCTTTTTGGTCTTTCTAGAGGTGTATCTAAACTTTATCTTCCAACCCTTATGTTAAAAAAGAATTTCTTTAAAATTTCTGTCAGGTTTTTAATTTTTAAGAGATCCTTTGTTCCCCAAATCTTTCTTTTTTATAGCCTTGTTCTTTTTTCATGTATGCTGTATTTTCTCATCTTTGAAGATGCTAAAGTTTTCTCCTTTTGCATTGTTTCCTCCAGTTTTTATTTTGTTTGTGTTGGTCTCACATGTTAAAGGCTTTTCACAAATGTGTTCTGATCTTTGGTGGTTTGCTTATGTTTAACGGGGTGGACTAAAAAATGCTCTGAGTGTGTGGGTGGAGTTTGTTGGCCTCATTGTTGGGCCTTCAGGGCCTGGCTGTTGGTTGAATGACTACTGCAGTCTCTTTAGAACAGGTCAGATTCCCCACAGAAGGTTCTTTGAATGATAAAAGGCCTTGGGCCATCATTCTGGAAGCCAGTTGGGAGGAAGAGCACAGGGGTCTTCAGCATGCAGTGTGCCTTTTTTTCTTAATTCCTTTTTGGTATAATATCTCCTCTTACAGCTGTGCCTGTGTCCTGCAGTCCATGTACTTTTCTGTTTTACTCACTCCAGAGAATCAGCCTCCGAACATGCATCTAGAGGTCCAACCAACTTTCATAAACTTTCAACCAACTTTATTTTAGTCCCCCACTCACCCCTATTTTCCGAGGTGTACTCAGTGTTGCCAATTCCCAGATCTTTTGGGGAATTCTACAGTGTAAATATGGTTGACTCTTGGTTTTCCCCATTGCTGCTTTTCTCCATCTGCTTTTTTTCTAAAATTGAATTGCTGTTTTCCCCTCCTTTCTCCCTCATTCTTGCAGAGTTGTACGTTAAAAAAACAAACAAACAAAGAAAACACTCCTTTACAGTAGTTCTAGTAGGTTTTCAGGAGGGAGCATAACATGCTTATGTTGAATACTCCAACTTACTGGGAAATCCTGGTATCCACTCTTCACTTAGCATTTGAAGCTTAAAATTTCGGAGCCTGTTGCCAGTTTCTGCCTTATCCTAAAAGATACATGTTGTCAACCAGAAGCACAGTGGGAGTTTAAAAATTCTGCTTATCTTAGGAGTTATATGTGACCTCTAAGTTTGAATGCAGTACTCCAGGGTAGATGCTGCTGATTTTAGACTGGAAGGAGAAATAAACACAACAAAATGAGGGCTATCGTTACTTTGGGTTTTACTCTCCTTCCAATTCTAATTTGAAATTTTATTGTCATGCCCTATGGCAGATTCTCTGTAAAATATTATTGTCTCTACATAGGGCTTGCTGACTCAGTTACCAGATTTCATAGGTTTTTGGAGGCTGAGTTTTGTTTTAATATTCTCTGGTACGCTCTAGGAGTCGAATGTCCATTGGTTTTATTAGTCCCAAGAATCTTCAGAAGTTTGGAGGCACCTTTACGTGTCTCTCACTATGGGTTTTTGTTTTTGTTTTTGGTTTTGGTTTTTTTGCGGTACACGGGCCTCTCACTGTTGTGGCCTCTCTCGTTGCGGAGCACAGGCTCCGGACGCGCAGGCTCAGCGGCCATGGCTCACGGGCCCAGCCGCTCCACGGCATGTGGGATCTTCCCGTACCGTGGCACGAACCCGCGTCCCCTGCATCGGCAGGCGGACTCTCAACCACTGCGCCACCAGGGAAGCCCTTTTTTAAAAATTAATTTATTTTTGGCTGCATTGGGTCTTCGTTGCTGCGCGCGGGCTTTTCTCTAGTTGCTTCGAGCGGGGGCTACTCTTCGTTGCGGTGCGTGGGCTTCTCATTGCGATGGCTTCTCTTGTTTAAAGAGCACGGGCTCTGGGTGCGTGGGCTTCAGCAGCTGTGGCTCATAGGCTCTAGAGCGCAGGCTCAGTAGTTGTGATGCACGGGCTTAGTTGTTCCGCGGCACGTGGGATCTTCCCGGACCAGGGTTCGAACCCGGGTCGTCTGCATTGGCAGGTGGATTCTTAACCACTGTGCCACCAGGGAATTCCCTCCCACTATGTCTTTATTTCCACCTTCCACCTGTTTGTTCCTAGTTCCTTGACCATATACATCTCTGTTTTTGACTAACAGGATATGCTTAATTTTATTATGTATCTCTGCCT
>NW_020174642.1:2872758-2957733 GCF_003031525.2 Neophocaena asiaeorientalis asiaeorientalis
ATATATATATATATATATATATATGCTGTTTTTGTTTTTGCAATGAAGATCTTATTTCTCCTTGAATTTTATTTCATTTTTTGGTTTAATCCTTTCTTCCTTCCTAGTTGAATTAAGTACAGTTAGTAACTTCCATCTCTCATCTATCTTTCCATTTATTCTTTGATGTACATATTCATCAAACATTTATCGAATGCATCCTGTGTGCCAGGTTCTTTGCATCTCCAGCATCTAGTAAAGATGAATAGGAAGCAACCTTGAAGAGGCTTTGTTAGGGAAGGACATGTACTTCTAAATGATTACACTTGCAAGATAGGATTAGGGGAGGAAAGGCACACTTTTCCTAGGAAGTAGCTGAATCTCGACGGGTGTTTTGATCCCTTCAGTTCCTCTGTGCTTTTATGCCCTTTCTCCTCCCTGCTCTTTGGAGCAGTGTAGTCCCGTAAGTACCTTCCTCCCACCACTTGAGTAATACACACCACTGCAGTGGCTTAGTTGGTGATGACACTTTTGGTGTGTTGTTCAGCAAGGTATGCAAATCTGACTGTCTTGCCAAAGCCCAAGTTTCTGATTATTTCGAGGCATATTTTTAAAAAATTTCTCCTAACCCAGTCAGACTGATATTTTTGCTAAACCCATACACTGATGCTTAGAAGATTCACAGAATCTAAATTGGCTTTTCTCATAACGCTTTTGTCTCTACTGTCAATATCCTTTGCTGATTCTTACCTCCTTGGTCTCCCTGTCATTCCAGTGCTGTCCCCCTTCTACTCTCTGAACAGGATGAAATATAAGGCGGAGGCAGTGAACTGAATTGTGCATGAAGGAGAGCAATCAACAAGACAGGTACAGCTCCATGATGTCTACCTGATGCCTGCTCTCACTATCAGTTTCATGAGCTGTGGCATTTCATTTACTTGCTGCCATAGTAACCAGGACTCCTGCCAATCTTCTTGTTTCCCATCTTTTATTCATCTGTAAGTGCATCTGGAGGGGAATGAGGAGGAAAGAAATGGAAATCTCCCAGTAAAAGGATTGTGGATTTTGGAATGTTCTCAGAGTAGCAAACATGGGTACCTTAATTTTGGCATTTTCCCAGCTGTTCAGGCAGTATTAACCACAAGTAGTCACCTGTTGTGATTGTCATTTCACATTCAGGGAGGGCTCCATTATTACTGTGAGAAAAGTGGAGCATTTATGTTCCTTAAATTAGAGTTGAAGGAGATCATTGCTGAAAATCCTTTATAAACTACAGTTCAGCCAGAATCATTCATCTTTGGAGTGGTGAGAGGCTAGCCAGCTTCCTACTAGAATGTGGTTTTCACCTTTGTCCACACCTGGGGAGCTTTGAAAAATCCTAGTGCCCAAGATTTTTGAATCCCCAATAGACCAATAGAATCAAAATATCTGAGGATGAGACATAGGCATCTTATTTTAAAAGCGCCCCAGATGATTCTAATGTGCTCTAGAGGAATGCCTTGGTAATTTTGCCCTTTTCCTTTGACTTACCCGAATCACAAAGGGAATGGTTGGTTATATGCAAATGAGCCGCCACTTTTGGCCTTAAATGGCCTCTGAATGACATTCTTTGAGTTGAGACCTTGGAAAGAAGTGGGTTTATTAAGGAACAAAACTGCATTATGGTTGAACTACTCATGTTTACTGATAACCTAGGCACATAAGTAATTGACAACTAGTAAATTCATGTGAAGTTGGATCTCATGTAATCATGACTTCCTTCTTGCTCTCTGTGTTAGTTCTTTAACTTTATTCATTTATAGCCTTTTGATACCAATGCCGGTATTTATGTCTCTATGTGGACTAGCTGCAGGGGTCCCTTGGATGCCCATTGCATTTAAGGTAAGTCCAGTTTATGATTTAAAGACATTCTGCCTACCTTGCAGCTGAAGGTACTTTACCGATCATCCTATTATTTTTTATTTATTTTTTGTGGTACGCGGGCCTCTCACTGCTGTGGCCTCTCCCATTGCGGAGCACAGGCTCCGGACGCGCAGGCTCAGCGGCCGCGGCTCACGGGCCTAGCCGTTCCGCGGCATGGCGTGTGGGATCTTCCTGGACCGGGGCACGAACCTGTGTCCCCTGCGTCGGCAGGTGGACTCTCAACCACTGTGCCCCCAGGAAAGCCCGATCCTATTATTTTTATATTTGCAAATTCAGCCATGCTACGAACTGTGACTCTACTTCATTTGCACTTTGCTGTTGGCACGGCATTAATCTATGCTGAATCTGGCAGTCGTTGGACCCTTATTCCTCTGATTTTTTTCTTCCATTCTTCCCTGGGTTCTTTTTATTTTCATCATATCATCCAAAGAATACATTTTGGTGTCAGATTTCCCAGATCTCAAGAATCTGAGTCTTGGCTGCATGGCAGTAGAATGGGCAGGCCCCTCTTATTTTTCACATCATCTTGCTTTCATTGGCTGTTGTGTTTTCAAGGCCACAGTTGGCCTTTTCCCATCACATCTCTTTGGTCTGCTCTGATTCTAGAATCAGAGATCAGAGATCTCTGGGCTCCTGACTTCGAGATTCCAGTTTTTCCTCTGATTCCCAAGAGACAGAGCAGCCAGGTGTAAGAGCTCATGATGCTGGAAGTATAGCTTACAAAGCTCTTTCAGTAACCGCTGAAAAGCTATCCATCTACACCTCCCTGATTATTATATTTTTTAAAACGTATATGGATATGGAATCAGTATGGATATGGCATGAGTTCTAAATGTTGAGGCATAGTTTCAGGGCTTTGACACAGAATTCACAAACTGTGGCATCTAGTAAGATAGCAATTGGCATAGACTCAGGGGAAGAAATTCTTCTTAAAACAGAAAACTGAATTCGCTCCCACCCCCACCTCAAAAGTTTTAAAATCACCTTTTCATTGCTCATTGTGAGAGAAATCAGATAATAAAGTGCAGAAAGAAGAGAACAGAATACTCCTCTCATCTTACTACCTAAGGAAAACTGGTATCATTTAGCTGTATATTCATCCAGACTTTTAAAATATATGTATCTTAGTACTTTTTTTCTTTTGGAAAAAACTGGACTGACCCTACATGCTGGGTTTTTTTCTTTATTTTATTATTATAATATTTTCATGTCAGTATGTAAGGATCAGCATTCCTTTTGTTTTAATGGCTGCATAGTACTTGTTCAATCAGTAAAAATAATTTATTGAACCAGACTCCTATTAATGAAGAACTACATTTCCATTTATTCACTATCCTAATAATTTTGTGGTATTTTCATAGCTAAATCCTTGTGCGTGGGTATGACAGTTTTCATAGAGCAATTTCCTAGAAGTGGCTGTAGCATTGAAGGCATACATATTTTAAACTAATATATATTGCCAAATTGCCCTCCAGAAAGTTTACGTTTTTACTAAAAGTGTGTTTGAAGAAACTAAATCTTAACGTTCTGGGCAAAAAAAATATTGCCGCGAGTGGAAAAAAGCAATGACTTCTACCTGTACCGAGTACAGTGTCCACATTGATTCTACCCCAAATATAAATTCCATCAGAACCTTCTTAATCCAGACCTGCTCTGAGAGGACCCTAACTAACGCTCCTTCTACCTCTTGAAGAGGTGTTCTTCAGCCTTTAGAGTCTGGCTGAGGCCTGCCATCTCCAAACCACCAGTCAGAAGTGTTTCACCCTCCCTTTATTAGTTACTTACGTGTGTCTGCATATCTACATCACAGACTTCTAAAGGGCAGGGACTTTGTGTTTCATATCCCCGTGGCCATCCTTTTGGAGGTGGATTTCACAGTGAGCAACTTGGAAATACCTGTCTTGAGGGAGGCACTTTGAGAGGAATGTTTGTGGATAGCTATTAGGTTGAGCCTTAAGAAATGGTCAGTATTTGGACTGTTCTTGATCCTTCCAAATGGCAGTTTCGTAAGGTTCAACCTATATTTCTGATACCCACAGAGTTTGATATATTTATAAGAAGTCATCCAGTTTGTACTCACTCCATTTCCAGATGTGGATGTATACACCTTCTCTTTTACAGCTGATTTATGCCATTAAGATTATTTTTAAATTGTTCTGCAATGGAGAGTTCTAGATGCCCCCACATACTTGTTTCTCATGAATATGAGTATGTATACTGAATATCATATTCATGAGTGCTTTTCACTTAGTACGTGCTTCAGCAACTCCTAGGGCTCTATTGCTTTAACGGTTAAATGACCACTTGATATGTCTGAACTGTGAATTTGCAGTATTTAACATTATTTTTAAATTTTGAGATATTTTCGGTTTGCAGAGTACACAACAGTGGCTTATAAAAAGAAACAGGTTTTCACCTCATTAGAGTATTTGTTACTTTCCCAGTACACTTGATGTGTATTGGTTCCCGTCTCTTCTTCTCCTGTCCTCTCCCCCGCTTTTTAAAGTCTGTTAAGTCTTTGTTCATAGTTATTTTATATATTTTTAAATAAATGGTTTAATGATTCATGGGCAAAGTAGTAGAGCAGTTAAAAGATCTCAAGTGTTTTCTATCGTTGACCTTTAAAAAATCTTTGAGTTACTTTTCTAGTCACTTAACCTACAAGTTATATAGTGTATAATAGTTCATCATAGGTAAGTATACTCATGTTCCAGCATGTATTTATGTATCTTTACTTTTTTTAGTGTTCTAGACTTGCCCTTACTGCATTTTATTCTAATTTTTAAAATAGCTTCTGTGCTTAGTAATTTTTATCCTTAATTACTGGGAGGACTGCAGCTCTTGATTCAATAAATTGTGGGGCAAAGAGGTTCTACTGAGTCATAAAAATATTTGATAAAACAATTCCCATGGAATCATTCCCAAAGTTGGGCTCTGTAGATGTTAGGGCTGGCACCTCACACATTTTGAGGTAGGTGGTGTCCATTCTCTGCTTCCAACTGAGGTCTGCTAGTGGCAGAGCTTTCCCTGGAAGCTGGTTCTTCTGTTGAAAGCTGTGCTCACAGATTTTCTTTTTCAAATTGCTGTGAGACTCTCAATGCGGAATTTCCAGGTACATTCTCTCTATTTGGAAATGTAAATTTCAAGGAAATTTTCTTAAGGAGATTAACCTTGGAATTAAGATGCAGCGTCGGTTGGGAAAGGCTTTTACATTTACATTTTCACAGGTTTTGACAGTTTTCTGACCTGGCTCCACCTTCCCTAAATCCTGCTTGCTCCTGGGAGTTGCACTACTCTTTGTAGAGTGAGAAGGGTGAGGGGTAGGTAGATGCTTCACGCCATTAAATGTTGTGGATTCTATGTGGTTTTCATTTCCTGGTGGGCCATGAGGGTGTTGTCGTGATAGCTGGGTGCACCCTAGGGCCACTGGTTCAAAACCGTCTTTGCCAGAGAGTCTAATTTACAAGATAATTTTGTTGAAAAGCTTCTCTTCTGGGATGAAAATAAGTTTAATTAGATTAAACACTGGTCGTTGACCAATGGTGTTTATGATAGTCACATGAATTCTTAGCTTATAAATAACCTTACTGAATGGGGATTTTATTTGAGGGGCAAGTAGAGATGTCCTTCCTTTTATTTTCCTCATCTCCTTGCTCTTTATTCTTTTTTATAGAAACTTTGCCCATTAGAATCCCTAGAACTGCAGTTTGCAAAATGTGATCTGAGGAGCCTTGGACTTCCCAGAGACCTTTTCAGGGGGTCACTGCAAAAGCAATAGTGGGTAAAACAGCTGGTGCCTTCACATAAATCTAGGCACCACCAGCAAACTTTACTAGTAGTGTATTCCTCACCACCATGCAATTGTAGTGTTTGTAAAAAGGCGGTTGCACTTCAGAATGATGAGTGGTGCCAGAATAGTATTGGAATTTAATCTCAGCAGGGCCTTTAGAAGTCGAAAAGTCTAACTTCCCACCTGGTGCAAAGATTGAAATGACGGTCTTCCCATATCTTTGCATTTCGAGTGATGGGAAGGTCAGTTCTTTACAAGGCAGCCTATTTCACTCTCATATAGCTGTAATTTTCAGAAATGTGTTCTTGTTTATACATCAATGCTCTGTTTCTCTGTAATTTTTACCTTTTGATTCCAGTTTCTCAGTGTCCAATCCAAATAAAACATACCTATCTTTTACATAGTAGCCCTGAAAATATTTGAAGTTAGCTGTGGGGTTTTCCCAAAGCCTTCTTTTGTAGCCTGAACACCAGTAGGTCCAGTAATTAATAATAATAATATCAAAATTTGGTTTTAATTTTGTCTAGGATGAACTTTCTTTAAGTATTGTTTAGTGTAAATTCTTTGGATAGTATTATATCTTATCACAGATAATTAGAACAATCCAGGTTTAGCATTTATGCTTATGTATGTTAGTACTTTATATTTCTGAAATACATGAAATATTTAGTTTCACTTCTGTTAGATGAATTCTGGATTCTTTTAAACCGTAGTATTGGTATTAACAGCGTTTTGGCACTACATGAAATAAACAGAAAAACGCTAGTACTGTAATGTTGCTTCAGTATTATGGTCACTACCCTGATAGTGAGGTATGTTGTATATGAAAAGTGGCTTCAAATTGTATTAGAGAAACGAGGAAACTTCCAGTCCCTCAGGGGGGAAAATGAGAGTAAGTAAGCAAGAGACCCTCTTGGGGAGGTACATTTGATAACGCTTATTTATTCAACCACCATTTCTAGCGCCCGCTCCGGACTCTTGTAGATTTGGGGAGTACAGTTATGTACAAGATAGACAAAAGTGCTTGCTCTCCTGAAGCTTACATTCCCGTGATGAAAGGATATTCATAAATTGCTGTGTAGAAGTAAATGAGAATGACATAAAAAGTCCCTGAGGTGGGTGGGGCACTCTCGGGTGACGAGGATATCAGAAGAAAAGAGAGACTTTTTAAAAACTTTGTGCCCCCAGGATATTTTGAGAATTGTGACATAAATGTTGTTTGTGAGAGGCTTATAGAGACAGAAAATTTGTTGAGAACCACTAATTTAGCACATGAGGAAACTGAGGCACAACTTTAAAATGGATACATTTTAATAATCTATTATTAAATGTAATAATTTAAAGAGTGGCATAGCATTAGTGAAGGAGCTGCGACTGGAGTCCAGGTTTCCTAGTTCCCGTTCACATTTCATTCACTGTTTCTTTTCCATACTTTTTTTGTCCAAGTGAACGTTTTTGGCTCTCCAATCTGTGCTGTAACAGAATTGTGTTTCATTGACATATGGTGGGTTGGAGGAAAGTCTTAAGGAGCTGCTTTCAGATGGGGTGAGAGAAGCCCGTAAGGAGCACATGCGCACAACCTCTCTTTAGAATAGTTGGAATTAAAGGGTTCAGAGACCTTGTAAATGAGAATTACGCCAGCAAGATCGTGTGCTTCCTGTAGACCATATGTTTTTACAAATTGAACATTGTGCTGTGTTGAGCAGAGCTTTTTTTTTTCTTTTCGAAGCCTAAAATTTTTATTTTAATAGACTTAGAAGTTTCACCAATGAGGGAAGTTGAAAGCCTGGATTGATTAGATTAGGAGCTTGGTGGGTGGAATGGTGATTTTGTAGAATCCCTTCTGAATCCTGTGGTGATTTGAACAGTCAGGCTGATGTTCCTTATTAGGTTGGCGCCCTGTGTTTCTGCCTGCGGACCCATCCCATGGGGAACTCACTGTCTGTAGCTCAGTGGCCCAGGCTCATGGTATTATCTGTGGTACATTTTAGGGTGAGTGGATTGAGGCCTTGCCAGCTTCCCTCAGTCCATTACACTGTAGAGCAGAGGTTGGCCAGATAGTAACTAATTTAGACTTTGAGGGTCATATAGTCTCTGCTGTAATTTCAAGTCTGCTTTTAGCATGAAAGCAGCCATGGACACTATGTAAATGCATGAGCTGGCTGTGTTCCAGTAGAACTTTATTTGCGAAAGGAGGTAGTGAGCTAGATTTGGCCCACAGGCCCTGGATTGCTGACCCGTGACTTAAGAGTGACGAGGTAGGTATATGGGACTAGTTGAGCAGCTCCCTTAATAAACAGGAAGTCTTTTAACCCCTCCTTCATCTTTTTAACTTTTGGGTCATTTGAATTACAGTGAAATGAATGTGGCCATTCAAACAGTCTGCAATTTGACCTTGACATGCCGAAGTTAAAATGTGTTTTGATATTTTCCCAAGTTACATTCTTGTTAGGTGGCCTTTCCCCTTTTTTGGACAGAAGCAAATCTTATTATACAAGCTCTTACTTCAGAAGAGGATGCTCCATGTTTCATACTGTAAACTCTTCAGTTGGAATTTAAACAAGAGGCATTGAGATATATTCCTTTTTAATCGGGCAACACTGAATTAAAATTTATGATTTGGGTAGCTAATCAGAAGACTGTAATCAAAGTGTGTTTTTTTGTGTGTGTGTGTGTGTGTGTGTGTGTGTGTGTGTGTGTGTTTGTGTTCTCCCTTACCCATTCTTTATTTGGATAGACTGTTCATCTACTTATCATAAGTTAATTGATGCAATATCGAGTCAAGAAATAGCATTTTTAATGAAATGAAATATTACCCTGCTGTTAGTAATGAGGTTTCTGCAAAATACTGAAACGTCTGTGAACTAATGAAATGTGAGAAGAATTTAGGCTCTGTTTGATTTAGAACTATATAAAAATATTTGTTTACAATCGTAAGGAGAAATTGCCATAGACTTTTTACCTAGTTAGTGTTAATGCAAAGAGATTTTGGCCCTTATTTTTGTTTTCAGGAAGTTTCTGTTTATCATGAGGCTGCTTAAATATATAAATACACATAATTTTCAGTAGGAATTTAAAAAATCCCTAGTGGGCTACAATATGAAATAAAAGTAGAAATTTTATTTCTACACCTTAAACTAATACTTAGTGCATTCACAGCATTTTAGCAGTATTTGTCAGAAAGAAAATATACAGGTATATAGTGGATTTTCTTCAGTTACTAGAGTGTACACTTAAAATTGTTCTGCAGTTTTCTTCTCATTTGATCCAAAATGAGCCACTGGAAGGTAGCCTTTCCTTAAGTTCACTCCTGCATTGAAGATTTCTCTGCTTGCATTTCTTCACTTATGTCTGAGGAGAAGTACTCTTTTCCTTGCCAGGGTGTCCTCTGGCCTCCTCCCCCGATTTGACTTTTGTCAGTGTTCCTTTTCTTTGCATCAGGCTCTTCCACTTGTTAACTGCCATGTAATCTCAAAGTCATGACATCTCTCAGAGGCCCAGTTTCCAAATCTATCAACCTTCTTGGCTCCTTTTTTTGTGTGTGGTGAAGATTAAATATGTACCAATAAAACACTAGATCTGTGTTGATCACGTAGCAGTTACGCAGCAAATCATGTTGGCCATCGATGATGATGTTTAAAACATCCGACATTTTATCCTTCGACTGGTTCATTCCCCTTTAACTGCTAACTTCCTTGTGTTTTCTCTCTCCTCAAAGTTGACTCAAATTTGTTTGCCCCTCAGGCTCTAGAGCTTTCTCTTTCTGTCACCTCTACCTTTGCAATCTAGCTTTTAGCCCCATCTTGCTAAGTGACCGTGCAGTCACTGTGCTGTGGTTTTTTCTTTATCTCCATCCTGTCATTCTGGAGGCTGCCTCTTCCCTTAGTTTCTGTGACAAGGCAGGTCTGGTTTTCCTTTTGCTGTTTGCTTCTCTGACTTTGAGTCCTCTTGTCAGCCCCCAAATGTTTGCACTCCCCCCGCACCCCGTTCTGTTGTTGGTCTCTTTTCTTCTCTCCCCACCCCCTCCCTCAGTGCCCTCACTCCTCGCAGGGTTTCAGATAGCCCTTCTCTGCAGATGACTGTTAAATGTGTAATTCTAGCCTGCCCTGTTGTTTTGAGCTTAAGGTTTACATCTTGAGAGGTCAGCCTGGAGGAACTGTGGGCATCTCAGACTCAGCATGTCCTAAACCAGAGTCATCTTTTGTGTCCCCAGCCACTTGTCCCCAGATTTCCCTTTAGCTGTTAATAATAATCCCATTCTCCCAGCCACCATGTTTGGTGCCCCTCTTTTGCCACGCCTCTCCCTCATTTTCCACATTCCGTTAGTTGTGTCTTCTCAAGTTTACCCCTATAAATTGTCTTTTCTTCCAAAAGTTTTTGGTGTATACATGTGCATAGAGGGCTATCTGGAAGGAAATTCACCAGAATATTTGAAGTCTTTTATCTCTGGATGATGGGATTTTATATTGTTTCAATTTTGGTTTTTAGTAACAGGTATTGATTGTTTATATACTTGGACCCAACCTACGATCTTAACTTCTCAGTCCTCCTTGTCCTGTACTTCATCAGATGGGACTCCTAGCTGTTTTCCTCAATACTTTCTTGTCTCTGCTCTTTTACCCAATGCCTGGTTTGTTTGTTCTTTGCATCTCCCATTGTCATTTTCCAGGGCTCCCCTCCAGACCGCTTTCTTTAATGGAACCCTTCTTCCAACTCAATGTGCTTTCTCTTTTCATGAGCTCTCTGGTCCCTATGTCACTTCCGGTGTTCTGCCTTCTGGCCTTCTTACATGGGTTTTTGAGTTCATGTCTTTCTTAGATTGTAAGCTCCATGCGGGCAGAGATTGGGTCTTACTCATCCTTTCTCCCTTTTGGTTACAATCTCTCAGTTTTTCTTTGGGAGACAACCCCTTTTCCCACTGACTGTCTATGGTTTTGGTGAGATGGTCAAAGTGTCCTGCCAAGAGGATGCTTTCCCTGGAATTTGAATTTTGAATCATGGGCTACAAGGACTGACAGTGATTGGCGCTGATTCATCCTGGCCAAGGTGCTCTGAAGACAACACTCATTAGTTCCTGCCTCCCAGATCCCTGGAGCTGCTCTGGTCCCTGAACTCTCCGAGGCCTGCTGCTTCAGATTTTCCTTCGTATCTGTGAGCTATCTCATATCCTTATGATAAATGTGTCTTTCTCTCTCTTTTTTTTTTTTTTAAACTTTGTTAGCCAAAAGTAGTTTCTGTTGCTTTTACCCAAAGATCCCTACCAATAGAGCTGTTATGATTGGAACTGAGCACACTTGATCATTCTAGTTCTTACATTGATTCTGATGTGTTTTTTTCTTCTTTTTAAAAACAAAACCAAAAACCAGCCAGAGACCGCTGCTGCTTTGAAGCGTACACTTGAAACCCTGATGGACAGAGGGGCTGTGGTGAGGAACTTGGAGAACCTGGGCGAGCGTGCGCTTCCTTATAGGATCTCCGCCCACAGTCAGCAGCACACCAGGGGAGGGTAAGTCCTTCGTGAGTCACTGGACACGTGCCTTTGGTGGGCTCCGTAAAGAGCGCTGTGTAATTCATCTCAGGAGTTATTAGACGCTCATAGTCAGATCCCCACTGCGCCAGGTGGTGTGCAGTTACGTTCCCCAGCAATGTTGTGTTGCAGATGGGATGCATTTATGCTGACCCACAGTAAGCTAATCAGAGCTCCCAAAGAGGTCATGCCAGCAGTAATACATTTATAAGCTTTTGATTGTGGGAAACTTTTCTCGTCAACTTAAGCACTGTTTTCCCCTGGCATTTCTTTAACTTTCGCCTTTAAAACACCTCATTGAGCAATGTGTTGTCCACCTACTCAGTGCATCCTTTGTAAATATGAAGGTTGCAGATAACAAGCAAAATGTACTTATTACTAATGTGTATAACCAGAGCCTAAAATCCCCAATAGGAAAATGGTTTTACCTATTCCAGCCAATTTTAATCACAATTTTCTGTAATGGGACCTTTTTCTCACATAGTATATAGCGAGTTCCTCAAACATGTCAAGGATTTGATTTTATAGTGATACCTATCCTTGTAGAAATTCTTCAAGGTCAGTTTGTTGGGTTGGTTTGCCGCTTCTGTAAACTCATGCCCAAGGTTTCTGGTTTGGAGGAAGAATCTTATTTTGTTGGGTTTCCTAGAAGTAGGTGATAGAGAAATGGGAATCAGTTTTTAGCGGAGCAGGGAAAGTCCAGGACTAGAAGACTTGATTCTCCATCTGGGGCTCCCAGCTGTGTGGCCTAGACCAAGTCACTTGGCTTCCTTGGATACTGAACTCAGGTGGTCGTTCTCCCATCCACTCTGTCACAGTGGTCAAATGAAATCACCTCTGAAGATGTGTTCTGTGGACAGTACTGGGTGTTGTATGGTGCTGCTTTTAGTCATGTGGGGCGAGCATCCTTGTGCAGGTTTGCTACACGTGATGGGCCCGAGTAAAGTCACATCTGACGCCGGGCTTTCTTACTGCTTGTAAACCTTCTGCCGAGACGTGGCACAGACTGCACGCTTCTTTTGATTGCTTCACCTTGTTTTGTGCTGGCGTTCAGCTTCTTGAGAGCACCTCTGAAGAGTGTGCCTGCGGCGTTGCTAGGCAACCTGAAATGCTCGGTGCCTTATTCCTCTCCGCAGTCATAACAACAGTAAGCAGTGGAGACTGTGTGTATAACTTTTTTTTAAACTTAAATCAAACAAAGGGGTTTGGTTTTAATAGCAAGGCTATGAATCCTTTTGCCTTTTTTTTTTTTTTTTTTTTTAAGAGAAGCATATAAAATTTGGCCAAGAGTTATTAGCCAGGTTCTGTTATGGAAGGCACTGAACAGGGAGAGAAGTCAGTTTCCTCATTATGTGCTTTCAGGGATGTACAGTAGGAATGCTTTCTTCTGCCCGCTTTCCAAGTAGAGGATTTGACCTTGTTGAGGGCTAGTGTGACCAGCATCCTGGAATTTGCATTTCTCACAGTGCGTGGGTAGCGCTGCTGCTGCTACTGTGAGGACCACACTTTGAGAACTGCCGCATTGATTCATCTGGTTTTCAGGCCTCTGTGTGCAGTGCTGGGGTAGGGTGGTACTCCTTCTCCTTTATGGGTAGAATAAACTCAGATCTGGGAAGAGCTGCTGACAACCCCAGACCTACATTCCGGATTCCTGACAAGGTGCTGGTGCCCCACCAAGGGCTGTGTTGCCGTCACTTAGTTCATTTATAGTTAAGGATTTTACTTCTGGGTGGTTTTTCTGTTGGTTTGTTTTTTTACTTTCAGACTCCTCAGAGAAGAAGAAGCAGCATCCTTAAAATATACCATACTGTGTCTATTATACATCAACATAAAAAGGTGGTGCCTAGCCCCAGTGGGGGAGGTTCATGTTTTAAGTTTGCTTTTCTGAGGATAAATCAGTATCTGGTATTTATTTGCTTGAGGTAGTGTTTTCCAAAGTGTGGTCTCTGAAATGCTAGTGATACAGATATGCTCCACCAAAAATGGAGGGTGTGTGTGATCAGTCAGATG
The DNA here is from genome assembly GCF_003031525.2 of Neophocaena asiaeorientalis asiaeorientalis. Taxonomy (NCBI): domain Eukaryota; kingdom Metazoa; phylum Chordata; class Mammalia; order Artiodactyla; family Phocoenidae; genus Neophocaena; species Neophocaena asiaeorientalis. The sequence continues at coordinate 2,885,988 of NW_020174642.1, forward strand.
TGGGAAGCCTTAAAAAAAAAAAAAAAAGTGAAAAAAAGTGACTTTCCTGGCAGTCCACTGTTAAGACTCTGAGCTTCCGCTGCAGGGGGCGCGGGTTTAGATCCCTGGTCGGGGAACTAAGATCCCACATGCCGCGCATACCGCGCAGCGCGGCCAAAAAAAAAAAAAAAAGATGTGGGAAGCCTTGCATGATCTAATCCTGGAAATTCACAACACACCTTAGCATATAAATGGTGAGAAGCCTTTCCATAAGATGCCCTAGTTTGTCAATTTTACTTGACCATGTTACTTTGTTTTTGTAACACTCACTAATGTTCTTCACAGTGGCTTTTGGTAAATGAGACGAGGGGCTAGTGTAGTTGGGAGTTCCCTGGTTTGGAGATTGAATATTGAGTGGCGTGTCAGATGGCTGCATTGTGGAGCTTAAGTTAGTCTGATATTCCCTTAGCTGCAGCCAGTCCTCCCGTAGTCACTAACCCCAGTGACGTTTGTAGTAGGCATTTTGTTCACTTGTCAAGTTCTTTTTGTGCACTGACATAGCCACAGAAGGCATTACAAGCATGTACAAAGGAGACTATGTGCCCCAGTGTGTTAGGTGCTGGGAAGGTTCACTTCTATGAAGTGGTTGAGAAGAAACAGGGTGGACTTGTGTGTTATGCATTTATTAGCATTCAGAAGTTTTGGGCTCTTTTCAAACAGCCCTGGAGGCCGTGAAACGTATCTGTAATTTTGGTGGGGCACTGGTTTGACTCCTGAGGTTGATATGTTGAGAGCCAGTTTTTTAACTGGCTAACGAGTGAGCCCTAGATGCCCTGCATGAATCCACATTGCATTGTGGTCCTGTTGGTTTTAAGTGTTTGTTGCTTTTACATTTTGTGGGAAGAAATGGTATATCCTAGTGGCATTCCTAGGTCTCAGGATGGTTCTTAGGATCGTTGTGGTTCTTGATCTCAAGGAGTTTTCACTTGAATTAAAGACATGACTGCATATGGCTAACTTAGGCACCAGCCAAGGGGCTGTAAGCGCAGGGGCCCAGCACAGAACCGTCCCTCTGACCGAGGCTGACAGCCAGGCGTCTCTCTTGCAGTTACTTCCATCATGTTGAGTGACTGCCTCCCATCTCACCTCCTTCCCCCGAATCCATACCCCTGCTACACACATGCCAAGCAGGCCTGCCCGAAAGAAGAATGGACTGAGAGAGTGCTTAGGGTAGGAGAGATAGTGCTACTTTAGGGTTATTTGGGAAGCTTTCCAAAAGGAAGAGGTGGTACCTTAAAAATGGTACCTGGTGTTTATTATTATATCAAGCCTGTTACCAGTTTATGCCAAAAAAGATAATCATTATATTCCAAATATTAACGTAGTCAGTCCTGACTTTGGGAACAGGTTACATTCCAGGAATTTGTCTGTAAGTTTATTGTTTATAACTGGGAACCTGTTTTCCCATTGGAACAACTTGATGGTTAAGTTCCCAGGCTGATCCACAGAAACTTACTTAAACGCATAATCTCTGAGGGTCAATAGAATTGGACGAGTCATTTATGTCCCCTAGTGACAGGGAAGAGTTGACCGGATGCCCTCTTGCTGTTTGGGCCAGGTTGGGATGGTTGGGAAGTTTGGGTCTTCGGACCGTTTTTCCCGACAGAGGCTTCTGGCCTCACTCACCACCCATTTCACGAGGCAGCGTCTGTAAACCACTGGAGCATGATTAGGAGCTGGGGGTAGAGTGGGGGGTCGGGGGTGGGGAATGGTCTTAGAGGGGCTGGGATTTATTCTCAGCTCTGGATTTGCTTTGGTCTCCTGGGGGCCCCCCCAGATTATCTTTCCTTTGTGCTTTCACATGCTCACCTTCGTACCCTCATCAACTCTCTGGGAAAGGCAAGGTGGTTGTTGTGGAAAATTCTTTCTGTATTCCTTGGTGTCTAAAAGGGGACAGTGTTACACAGGCAGAAGGGAGTAAGTGCTCATTTAGACCCTTGCTCAGAAGAGGCAGGTTTTTACTGAATCACAGTATCAGTCACCCTCTGCCAGAACTGCCTTAGCATCTTCCTCCAGGGCTGCACAGACTGATTTAAGGCTCTGTTTCCACTAGATGGGGCTGGACTGAGACTAAGAGGGATTTCTGGTGCAGGAGAGGGAACCTTAGAAGAAACCGTAGTCTATAATGCAGCGATGGGCTTGTGCCTGTTTGTAAAAGGATGCCCCAGATTGCTTTGACTGTTTTTACCACCTCTGCTTTCACTGCAGTGCGATTGGGCTGACTTCAGAATGTGTGTGTATGAGAACTCTTAAGTAGTGAAGGAGGTTTTTCTTGCCTGTTTTGTCCCTCCTTTGTCTGTTCTCATGTGTTTAAAATGTGAATAGGTGCTTATAGCAAAGATCTGCGGGCCTACATATAAGACACCCTTCTGTTTACGGGTAAGCAGAATGATAAAAATAACTGGCTCTATGGTGAATCAGTGGAATTTTACTGACTTGCTCTCCAAATGTGTCTGCAGCTAACTCCAAGAGTGCTGGCACCCTCTCTAGAGGAGATTGATTCTCCTCTGTAGTTTTCCCGTTAGCTAACGTTTCTATGTTCTTGTGCTTTCCTGCCAGCGTTAAGTCCAGGCCAGCATCCTGACCCCATTCTTGTGTGTAGGTGCTTCACGATGGGGTTTCAGGGCAGGGCTGCTGTGGCCTTGGAGGTTTCCTTTTAGTGGCAGTGTCCCAAGATTTGTAAGAATTCTGCAGCAGGTTTGGTAGTTTTTAAAATGTATGAGACCCAACGGATTTTAAAAAAGGAATGGGGCTTTTCCATGCAGAGGCTGTCTTGGTTTTAAGGAGAATAATTCACTGCTTCAGTGAAGCCTGAATCCAGCAAGGTTTAACCGATACAGTCTAGGAACTCGCATTCAAACGGATCTGTTTCCTATGTTCCAAAAGGCTTGAAGAGGCTTCCTGGCTACAAATCCCTCTCCTCTCCCTCCCCCACCCCACTCACGGGGAGCCACTGAGCGCTTCAGTGGAAATTTCCACTCATCTGCGAGGGGGAGGGCGAGGCTGTGAGTGAGTGTGTGACTGAGAGAGACAGACAAAGAAAACTCACATTCAAGCAGGCACTTTCTATGGACAACTTGTAACTGTAGGGTGAAGACGGAAGTGAAATAAAAACCAAATAGAACCTTTAGCGTTTAGGTGCATTGCAAGAAGCCACTCGGGTGGGTGAGGGCTGGCAGGCTGCAGAGCCTTGTGTCAGGAGGCCACTGAGTGGTTTGCTGGTCTTGTTGCCTAGAGAGGAGGGCAGAAAGGACGCCGAGGGCTGCTGGCTCCCTCGAGAAGCTGAGCTGGGGATGGAGTATGCTTGGTGGCACTGGGCTCAGTCTGTCCTGGGCAAGCCCTTTCTCTGGGTCTTCTCAGATCTCTTTGGGGTTTCAGTCATGTAGTGGAGAGTTTTGTAGTGCGTGTCTTAAGAAATATAGAAAGGGTTAACTGTCACCTTCAAGACCACGTGGGCAGTTCTGCCTACGAGATGGTTCCCTGTTCCTCCAACTTTTGAACATGGGACTGTGATGAGAAATGCACTAGTGTACTGAACCTTTTTTTGTCCTTTCTCTCCTTGCCGGTATCCATCATTTCCTTGCTTCTACTTCTGCAGCATTGGTGTCACCTAAAATCCAAGTGCTTTTCTATAGAAAAGAGAGAAGCTGATGTCTACCTTGCGGATGAATTGATTCTATAATGAGAACCACATGTGGGACAAAACACCTTGAAATGTCAACATCACTGGGTTTTGTGCTGAAGGCGAGAGCAGTGCTACCCTGGCTACCTGGTGTGCAGAACCATTTCACTGGTGCTACTGAACATGTAGTTGGAGGTGCTGGGAATGTAGACTGTAATTAGATTTGAGATTGCTAGACTGGATTTTTCCAAAATGATTGGTTCATATATTGATTTAATCACTGATTAGAGTAAATGTGGAGAATGGAAAACTGGCTATTTGGAGAACTTGATTTTTTTTTTTTTCCTTATTTGAATGTCAGCTTTTGGGCATGTCTAGGCAGTTGTAATTATAGTCATAATTGTAAACTACCTTGAGTGGGGAGCTTATCCCGAGAATGGAGATACGAGTCTACATGTTAGACGTGTTACAACGTTTGGTCTTGTGTTTTGATTCTGCGTAGCTAGGTTAGGGGAAGAAGCAAACATTGTTATCTCATTGTGGGATAAAGGTGGAGCAGATTCCTCTGGAGATACCGAGCCCCTCTTTTGGCCCCCTTCCTTGAACAGCAGCTCGTCTGTATTTCAGAATGGCTTCTCCACGGCAGATTTCAGTGGGATGTAGGGAGTTCTGAGGTTGTTTTGTCAACCTAATTCCTATTTTTGCAGGTCTGTTATGGACCTGTGTTGTCATGGGAAAGGGATCTTTGCAGGCATCAGAAGCTGCCCAGACCTACAACTCCAAGTAGGCTGTTTCTGGGCTTCACTTCTCGTTGTCATTCCTTAGGTCACCTGTGGTTAGAAAACCCCACTAATGTGTACAAAATAGGTAACTAACAAGAACCTGCTGTATAAAAAAATAAATAAAATGAAATTCAAAAATTCAAAAAGTAAAGAAAAACCCAGTAGCTAGGAGTCAGGTGTCCATGACCGCCGCGTCATTTCCACAGTCTCCTGCGGGACTGGGAGATGTGTGCAGGTCTTGGAAGCCTGGGTTTCTGCTAGCACTGTGGCCCTTGTGACTTCTCTCCCCAGCTGAACTTAATGTTCCAGGGGGTCAAGGCCATGTGTACCTCATCTTTTTAGTCTCCTGAGGTTTGCCCATAGTAGATGTTCATTGATGGTTAAGTTTGTCCAAGATAAATCAGTGAGAAGAAGAATATATCCTGGCAGTAACCAAGAATTGGTCAGTGCATCTCTGTGTGGGAAAGCCTTAAAGGACTATTGACCTGTGTGCTTGGGCCGCTAAGGCAGATAGAGATTGTCCTGGACTCCTGCTTGTTTCCCTCACAGTGGGGAGGGACAGCTTGGTTCCCTGGAGGGAGATGTGGAGGTAAGAGGTTAGCTATTATTTAAAATTAATTTGCCCAGGCTCTAGGCATGTGGGCTTCAGTAGTTGTGGCACACGGGCTCAGTAGTTGTGGCTCGTGGGCTCAGTAGTTGTGGCTCATGGGCTCTAGAGCACAGGCTCAGTAGTTGTGGGCTTAGTTGCTCAGCGGCATGTGGGATCTTCCTGCATCAGGGCTCAAACCCGTGTCCCCTGCATTGGCGGGTAGATTCTTAACCACTGCGCCACCAGGGAAGTCCAAGAGGTTAGCTTTTAACTGTGAATGTAAGGTTAGCTTTCAACTCTGAATACAGTAAGATCTGTCCATCTCTGAGCCACTCCTAGCCCCTTCTCTGTCTTGGTGGTGTTTCCTTTTTGTGGAAATTTCCACAGTGCAATAAGGAGCATGGGAGTAGAAGCAGTCTTGCCCACATGCGCCCCAGGCGTAGATCAACAGTGTGATAAGCATGAAATGACTGTCACAGCTGTGGCTGTGGGCACTAACCCATTTGCATCTTGGCCAGTGCTTTTGTTTGGGTTTGGTTGCTGGATGAGTGTCCTGACTGGTAGAGGGAAGGCAGAGTAGCTAAAAGAAGGTAAAGGCTGGAGGGGTTTTGGTAGTAACAGAGCCTCCTGAAGCCAAGCTTAGGGTTCCCAGACCTTTTTCTAGTGCTTTTCTTTATCCTTGAGAAACCTTCAGAATGCCAATTGCTGGCTAGCAAGAGATGTAGTTGACAGAGTGGGAGCTGAGGGGTCTGGAGTCTGGATCCTGCCTCTCCCTTTGTGACCTGGTGCAGATCAGTTCCCTTGAAAGCAGCGGAAGGGGTTGGACTGCGTCGTCTTCACGATCCTCTCCCCCTTCACTGGGGTTCTGTAACCCAGTGATCCCAAAGTTCTCTGTGGCTTCTTATGTCCTGGAGTCAAAAGATGTACTCTTAGAATCCTGGCTGAGGCAGCTTAGTAACTGAGTGACCTTGAACTAACGACTTAATCATTATAAAATTCAAAGGGATAATGTGTAGGAAACCACTTTGAACAGTGCTAGTTGTTGCTGGGGAGAAGGCTGCTGGGCCCACATCAGCACCCAGCACCACTTCCTCTTGCACTTCCTGAGTTGCCACATGGAGTGGAGCTTCCGCTTCCTCCTCCTCTCCCTCAGGAACTGTTTAAAAGAAAGTTCTATCTAAGACACTTGCCTTTACATTTCTGAAATAATATCTGGCCTCTAGTTTACATCCTTGGGTATTCTTTTTACCCTTATCACAAAATGGTATCCAAAAAGCTTTGGGTTATTTCTTAGCATTATTTGGTGAATGCCAGTGTATGGAGGATACTGCTCAGGAAGACTGCACGTTAACTGATTTGTGGGCAGATGAGTTGCTTGTTGGCTATCGTAAACACACTCTCTCTTAGAAACATGTTTAGACTCAGAGGCTAGCCCACAAAAATACCTCTGTGGTGTAGAAGAATGGAAAATGGAAGAAGACAATGCTTGCTGAACCCCAGATATGGTATCTGAGTAACTTGAATACTTGACCGTAAAGACGGGCAGGCTTAACTCACTAGAGCAAGAGACACCTGTGTACCCTCTGGTGGGGGGAATGTGGAGCATTTACAGGGCTGGCAGTGGTAACTGTGCCCAGAGCATGTCAGGCCCTCGCTAAGCATTTCCCTCCATATGTTACCCTGTGTAATAGATGGCATTTCACAGTGCACTACCTCCGGCTATCAGGGCTTAAAGTGGAGTAAAGCAAAAGAGGAAGACACTTCTAGGGAAACTAGACGAAAAGCAAGGAAAGAGGAAGGAGCTCAGAGAGGACATATATGTGTTTAAAGAAAAACTGCTGCTATAGAATGAAGTATTGTGGGATGTTAACAGACAGAGGGTGAGGTCATAACTTGTCCATGGTAGCTAGGCAAGACATTTTGATGTATACTGGATGAAAGAACAAATGGATAAAAAAAGGGAAGAGAGATGCTGGAGGCCATGTTGAATGAGAGCATTCCCAGCCCTGGCCACCAGGCAGCCATAATTATTGGGGGTTGGAGGAGTGGGAAAAGTGCTGAGAGTTGACAAGGAGAAGGTAATTTAAGGTCGATTACACTTTTTTTTACATCTTTATTGGAGTATAGTTGCTTTACAATGGTGTGTTATTTTCTGCTTTATAACAAAGTGAATCAGTTATACGTATACATACGTTCCCATATCTCTTCCCTCTGCGTCTCCCTCCCTCCCACCCTCCCTATCCCACCCCTCCAGGTGGTCACGAAGCACCGAGCTGATCTCCTTGTGCTATGCGGCTGCTTCCCACTAGCTATCTGTTTTACGTTTGGTAGTGTATATATGTCCATGCCACTCTCTCACTTTGTCACAGCTTTCCCTTCCCCCTCCCCATATCCTCAAGTCCATGCTCTAGTAGGTCTGTGTCTTTATTCCCATCTTACCCCTAGGTGCTTCATACACTTATTTTTTAGGCTCTAATTCAGATCCTTACTCAAGGTAAGTAATCAATAATTAACCATTGAACAAATGAGCAGTTCTTAAGTTGGGTGATTGCTACCGTAGTGCCTGCTTTGTGGAGTAGAAATAAACAAGTAGAATTAAACCTTGGAAGATTTGGCCAGGTTGGTGTGTAATTTTCAGAGTAAGCCCAAATTGTGGTCTCATTGTTGAGCACACGTGCAAGTCAGTGATCAAGAAGTTTGCCAGGTCGTGGAGGAATTGGCATTTTTTTTTCATTTCTTCGTTGTTGTTATTTTTTGCGGTACGCAGGCCTCTTACTGTCGTGGCCTCTCCCGTCACGGAGCACAGGCTCCGGACACGCAGGCTCAGCGGCCATGGTTCACGGGCCCAGCCGCTCCCGGACCGGGGCACGAACCCGCGTCCCCTGCATCGGCAGACGGACTCTCAACCACTGCGCCACCAGGGAAGCCCGGAATTGGCATTTTTATTTCATTTCTTCGTTGTTGTTATTTTTTGCGGTACGCAGGCCTCTTACTGTCGTGGCCTCTCCCGTCGCGGAGCACAGGCTCCGGACACGCAGGCTCAGCGGCCACGGCTCACGGGCCTAGCCGCTCCGCGGCATGTGGGATCCTCCCGGACCGGGGCACGAACCCGTGTCCCCTGCATCGGCAGGTGGACTCCCAACCACTGCGCCACCAGGGAAGTCCTTTATTTCATTTCTTGAAAAACCCTCGGCGTCTTCATCAGCTTTAGTTACTCCTCATCACCACCACTCTATATCGAGTCATTCACCAAGTCCTGCTCATTCAACTTCTACATACCATTTTAAAATCAACAGCTTTGTAGAGGTATAAATGACACATAATAAACTGCACATATATGTAAACCCCTGAAATCACCACAATCAAGATGATAAACTGGTCACCCCTAAGGTTTCCTCCTGCCTCCTGTGGTCCTTCCTTCCACTTATCCGCCATCTGATCTCCTTTCTTTCACTATAGATTAGCTTATATTTTGTAAAATCTTATTTAGATAGAATCAGGCAGTATGTACTCTTTTTTACTCTAGTTTCTTTTACTCAGCGAAATTATTATGAGATTCATCAGTGGTATGTATTAATAGTTTATTCCTTTTTATTGCTGAGTAGTATGCCATTTTATGGACATACTACAGTTTGCTTATCAGTTTACATGTTAATGGATATTTGTGTTATTTCCAGTTTCGGGTTGTTACAAGTAAAGCTGCTATGAACATCGATGTAGAAGTTGTTCTGTGGGCATATGCTTTAATTTTCTTGGGTAAACCTAGGAATGGAATGGCTTGATCTTAATGGCAGGTGTATGTTTAACTTTTTAAGAGACTGCCACACTGGTTTCCAAAGTTGGTTGTATCATTTTGCATTCCCACCAGCAGTGTATGAGAGTGTCAGTTCCTCTACATGCTCACCACACTTGGTATGGTCATTTTTTAGCCATTCTAGTAGGTAACTCTTTGTGGTTTTAGTTTGCATTTCTCTAACGACTAGTGGTATTAAGCATCTTTTCATATGCTTCTTCGCCATTGTATATCTTCAGTGAAATGCCTTTTCAAATTTTATGTCCATTTTTAAAAATTGTTTTTTTAATTAAACTTTGAGAGTTTTTAATATTCTAGAAATAAGTCCTTTATCAAATATGAGTTTGCAAGTCCCAGTGCATGGCTTGTCTTCTTATTATCTTAAGAGTATCTTTCAAAGAGCAGTTTTTAATTTTGATGAAGTCTAAGATATCAAATTTTTCTTTTATGGATTGTGCTTTTGGTGTCATGTCTAAGGAATCTTTGCTTAACCCAAGGTCACAAGGATTTTCTCCTGTGTTTTCTTCTAGTTTTCTAGCTTTGTGTTTTATGTTTAGATTCGGGTTCTAGTTTGAGTTAATTTTTGTATATGGTACAAGCATGGATCAAAGAGCTCATTTTTTTGCCTGTGGATATCAAATTGTTCCAGCACCTTTTGTTGAAAGGACTGTCCTTTCTTTACTGAATTGCCTTTGCACCTTTGTGCAATTTTGTTTAAAATCTTTTCATTTATGTTTATGAGGGATGTTGGTCTGTTTTTTTCTTTTCTTATAGTGTCTTTGTGTGGTCTTGGTACCAGGGTAATGCTGACTTCACAGGACAAGTTCAAAAGTGTTGTCCTACTTTCCAGACCAATTTGTATCAGAATTGGTATTTTTTTCTTAAACATTTGGTAGAGTTTGCCAGTGAAACCATTTGTGCCTATAGTTATCCTTGTGGGAAGGTTTTTAACTACAAATTTAATTTCTTTGATAGATATAGAGCTATTCAGGTCATCTGTTCCTTTTTGAGTGAGTTTTGATAGTTTGTATTTTTCAAGGAATTTCAGTTCGGTTGTCAATTTATTGCAAAAGTTTTTTTTATGATATTCCCTTATCATTCTTTTAATATCTGTAAACTTTGTAGTCGTTTCACCTTTCTTATTCCTAAGTACCGGTAATTTGTATCTTATCTCTTTTTACTTATCAATCCGATTGGAATTGTATCAGTTTTATTGATCTCAGTGAACTAGTATTTGGTTTCACTGATGTTCTCTATTGTTTTTCCTGCTTCAGGGATTTGTGCTCTGATTTTTATTATTTTCTTTTTTGGTCTTACTTTGCATTTAATTTGCTCTTCTTTTCCTAGTTTCTTAAGGTGGAAGCTGAGGTCATTGATTTGAGGCCCTTCTTCTAGTCTTACATAGATGTTTAGTGCTGTAAGTTTACTGCTAAGTACTGCTTTAGTGGCATTCTCCAAATTTGATGTGTTGTTTTCATTTTCATTCAATTCAAAGTATTTTGTAATTTCCCTTTTGATTTCTTCTTTGACCCATAGGTTATTTAGATATATGTTTAGTTTCCAAGTATTTGGAGATTTTCTCAAGATTTTTCTGTATGACTCGAATCCCTTTAGATGTATTGAAAATGAACCCATATTCTGGGCTCATTTTATGGCCAGAATATGGTCGTCCTTGGTAAATGTTTTGTATGCCCTTGAGAACCAATATGTATCTTGCTGTTGTTGGGTGGAGGGGTCTATAAATGTCAGAGCCAGTTGGTTGAGGGTGGTGTTTGCTTCTTCTCTAACCTTGCTGGTTTTCTGTATACTAGGTCTGTTGATTACTGAGGAATGTTAAGAGTTTCCACCTATAATTGTGGATTTGTCTCTTTCTCTTTTCAGTTCTGTTAGTTTTTACTTTCTGTATGTTGTGGCTCTGTTATCTGTAAGTACACATTTAGGAATTTTGTGTCTTCTTGGTGAACCCATCGTTAAGTATTGTCTCTTTTTTCCCCTGATAATTTTTTTTTGCTCAGAAGTCTCCTTTGTCTGATATTACTGTAGCCACTTCAACTCTCTTTTGGTTAGTGTTTTTGCATGATATATATTTTTCTGTGTTTAACTTTTAATTATTTTTACTTGAATAACTTTCCCACTAGGCTTGTGAATGGTCACATGGGAAGTTCGGAATTTTTCATATGAGTTTTGAACCCTCTCCTTGTGTAGAACTACACAAAATGCCATACTTTTTCTAATAACGTTCTTCCTTGCTGAATTTGTTCATTTTTACTTTGGTCTTTCCTGCTTTCTGTGAGAATTCCACCTTTCATGCCAACACACCACTGTGAAATATTTACTGTGGACCTGATGTATGTTAGCCTATGTTCAAGGTGCTGGGGATGTAGCAACAAAGTCCTTCTTCCTAGGGCAGTTATGTTTCAGTGGAGTGAGACAGACTGTAAACAAATATACACTGTGTTAGTGGTGATAAAGTGCTATGGGGAAAAAAATAAAGCATTAAGAAAGGGAGGTAAGAGGGATGAGGCTGGGTGGGTGGGGCAGAAGGGCTGTCTGACAAGGTGACTTTTGGACAAGACGTGATGGAAGTGAGGGATGAACTGTGTGGAACTAGGGTGAAGAATATTTCTGGTAGAGGCACAAAGAGTGCAAAGACCTAGGATGGGAATATGCTTGGGAGAAGAGTGTGGCTGGAACCAAATAAGTGGTGTCAAAGGTCATCTGAACCAGCTGGAACATTGTAGAATTCTGAAATACTGCGCTGAAAACTGTCCTTTAACAGCACCATGGTCCAAACCAAACAGTACAAGTGAGGCTTCAACTTTTGCAATAGAGCATGGGTGGGGTGGGCAGGGAATAGAGACACTTATTCCTTTGCATCAGCATACAGCAAACTACTGATAAAGTTATTAAGACTGAAGACCAGTGAGCTGTATGAGATGTCTGTCTGTATTAGTCTGGTCTGAGGAGATGAATGTTAAATTCTTTCTGTCACCCAAGATTCAAGCAGTTTTCTTTTGTTCCTTGTCAGTTCTTGAATGTGCTGGATAGTCTTAGATGAGTCCCAGGCCTTTCTTAACCTTTTTCTAGTTTGTGAAGTATGGCTGATACTTACTGTCTCTTAGGTGCGTTAAGTCACTTGTAAAATCCTTTGGAAAATTAGAAGACTCATAGATGTTTTCACAGAAGGCATCAACTAATGGTTTGAAGAATTCAGTGGAGTGTCATGGGAAAGGCCGTAGGAAAGGGGGGTCGGGCACAGCACTACACTTAGGTTCAGCTGGTCAGCTGGCAGTTTCTGTTTTGACAAAGATGTGTATGTGTGTTTGTAGGTAGTTGATGTCTGTATGTGGAGAGGAGTAAAACAAAAACATAGACCAAAATAGTGGGATTGCTGTATTTCAGAAGGCAGCACATTCACAAATTTTTATTTTATTGCAGGTATTTCTTGGTGGATTTTTACGCACCGACAACAACTGTTGAAGGCATAATGGAGCATTTGTCTCGAGACATTGATGTGATTAGACCAAATATTGTAAAACACCCTCTGACCCAGGAAGTGAAAGAGTGTGAAGGGATCGTCCCAGTCCCACTTGAAGAAAAGCTGTATTCCACCAAGAAGAGGAAGTGAGAAGATTCACCAGATTTTAGCCTTCTATTTAATTCTCTCACTTTAGAGCACCATGGATTAATAACTGACCAGCCTGATCTTTATGTAAGAGGGTGCTTTCAGTGCCCTTTGATTTTTCTAAGGTACTTTTAGTTCTTGATCCCCTTTGCTGTGAAAAGTCGGGCAGTGGCCTCCTTAGAGCCACTTTGTAATATATGGCATCAGCGCTCCCTGCTCGATTGTGTTTCACGAATGTAATTTGTCAGTGAGGACTTTGCCCTACAGCAGCACTAACACTGCTTTGAAGAGCAAAGATTATAAAAACCACTTTGGATTACACGCTAGTCATTCAGACTGTATACCACCATGCAAAATAAAAATTTAAGACCATCGTATTATATGAGTAACTTTTGATCAGAGTGAAAGTCTGATTTTAAAGAACTTTTGCCTCGTCACCTCCCCCAGCACTGTGCCCCATCCAAAGCCTCACAGCTCCAGTCTGCCCAGAATGCTGGCAGCGTGTGGGCGGGGCTCCCGGTTACCAGCGCAGGTTCAAGACTGGGAGAAGCCACGGTGAGGGCAGGTGGGATGTGTCTGTCCCTTGACTCCTGGGCAGTCACTTTTCCTTTTCTCTCATAATTAACTTGTCCTTGTGGTGGGTGCTGCTCTTGGTAGAGGGGCGTGTGTGTTCTGTGGCAGTTGGTGGTGGCACTGCTTCCTGTCATTCCTCTGCCAGTAGCACTGCTTCCTCACTGTCCCTCGGGCCTGCAGACCTCTTTGGGGAAGTGGCCACCTTTGAACTCTGCACCTCCTCCCTTCTGCCCATTACCCTGATGAGTCGGAAGCCAGTTGCTGTTGAGTTGGGGATGCCCAAAGAGCTAGCTGGCGCCATGCCTGTGGCTAGTGGCATGCTGAGCTCTTAAGTTAGGGGGACTTGTAAGAATATCCATCTTTTTTGTTGTTGTTTTTATTTGATACTCATAGACATATTTTTAAAAACATGTCCTGGAAATAAAAAGACAGGTTTTGCTTTGAGAGATTTTTGTTAGCAGGGGAAAAGTTGGGTTTGAAATGTTGTTGTACTTTGAGACTAAGAAGCAGCTAGTCTTTGCTTAAAATTGATTTAATTAGGGTTATCATATTTAGCAAATAAAAATGCAGGATGGCCAATTAAATTTGAATTTCGGATAAATAACGAGTCAGCTTCCACATAAGTATGCTCCACATATTGCAAGGAGTACACTTATAGCAAAAAATGATGCATTGTCTATTTGACATTCAGATTTATGTGGGTGTCCTGTATTTTATGTGGTAACCTTGGTATAACTCACATAAAGGAATAATCAATACCAAGCCAGAGACAGCAAAGCTGAGAAGAAAATAAAGTCAACATCCAGCATCCTGGCTTCAGCTGACTACACTGGCAACGAGACAAGTTACGGAAGAGAACCCGGTGGGTGTGCCTTAATGTGCCCCAAACCCTTCTGCCCTCAACCTACCGGAAAACTGATCTAGAAACCAACTGAAATTTCATTTCTGGTCAGTGCCAGATAATCTGTTCTGTGAGCCTGAATTTACACCACAGTCTGAGAATTCTCCTTTAAAAAGTTCCATATGTGGTCTCTGCCCCAGGCCTGGGACGCTGAGGACCTGGGGTCCCTGGCAGTGGGCTGGCTTCTGTGGTGGGTGAGGATGAGGCTTTTTGCTGGAACAGTCACTGGCATCTCCTCCTCAGTCTCCTCAGAGCTGGTGAATTGGAAGAAATTGACCGGCCTTTCCGTCTTCCCACAGCGGGCCCCTGCACAGGGCGTCCATCAGCAGCCCAAATGACAAAGCTTCTGCACACAAGTTGTTGGGGGAAGTGCCAGTTACTAAGTCGAATCTCTGCTTGTACTAATTACACAGTCAGATCATATTGAAGCCAGAGGGAGCCCAGAGATCTGGCCTCTGCCTCTTTTTAATGGTGAGACTGAAGCACAGACAGATGTGCAAGAGAGGTGCCCCAAGAGCCAGGAGGAGCCCAGCTCCAAACTAGTCCGAGGCTTCCTCTCTCCGGGATGCTGCCTGTGTCTCTGCCCTGGACGATCAGATTCCGCCCTTTGCTTATTCTTAAGAGCCCGGGCAGCATCCAGCTTCAACTTCCTCCAGAAGCAAAACTATTAAAAAGTCTCTCTGAAGAGCAATAGTTCAGTCAAGAGGGTCATTAAGAACTGTACACTGGAAATAAAAGGGATAAAGTGGAGATTATCGGGGAAAATATGCTTCTTCCTGTTCATTAGGGATTTCCTGAAAGCGCAGGCTCTCAGCCAGGGCTCGAGGGATCACAAGCTCCTCCACCAAATGGCTTGGGTCTCCATGTACTGTCACTCAGGTGCTATCTGAGGTGCGTCTTGCGTTTTCCTTACAGTGTGTTATGTGCGCGCCGCGTGCCATGTCCTATGCTGCTGCACACGCTTAATCTGTTGCCTCATTTAGCCCTTTGAGCAGCTCTGTGAGGGAGTGGTGTTACCCCTGTTTTCTGGATGAGAAAACAGACTCCAAGAGATTTGAACTTGACCCCACAAGTACCAAGTGACAGCTGGGATCTTGAGCTGGGGACCCTGACGCCATGGAGGCTTTTCCATCCGGTAGCACTGAGGTTGTCATCGTTCTCTCTGGTTAAACCAGGCACCTGGGTGTCAGGGGTGAGTTAGTGTCACTCAGATAGTAGCAATTGTCCTCGTGTCCTGAGTGTGGTGCTGACACTTTCTTTTCCTGCACTTGCTAGCCCCTAGGAAATCGACGGACTCCGTTGGGCATTCCAGGTCATCGAGTGTTCGGAATCCTGTGGCACAGTTTAGAGCGGCTTAGGAAGGAGGCTGGCTAAGTAGGACAGCTGTGCTGTGTGCCAGTTCCCCTCCAAAAGGAAGCTCCAAAATGAAGCCACTGTCCCTTCCCCCCGAGGCGCTGATTCATAGCTGGACCTTCAGCCACTAAGGGGCCCTTGCCCCCTTACAGCCTGTTGGGATGCCAGGGTTTGAGGAGGGCCTATGTGCAGGTCACCTCCGGGCTGCTTCTTTGCCCTGGGTCCTCTTGCCCAGGTTGGCGGCAGGCAGAGGTACTGTTTGGGTGGTTTGCCCCTTCAGTGGACGGTTATCAGTGAAGTTCTGGGAGTAGAGCATGGGCAAAGACAGTCCTGCGGGGCTGATAGCTGGGAAGGCAGAGCGGTGTGGGTGTTGCCACATGGGGGGTGCTGCAAAGGGCAAGAGCAGAGGATGTGGTCGGGAGGGGACAGGGAAGGCGAGACCTGCAGGATGCGGAGCCAGTCCCATGATGTGATGGTGTCGGCAGATGGCACAGCACGTACAGATGCCTCGAGGTCCTGAGCTGGAGACCAGAGGGTGGAGCGGGCAGGATGAGCAATTGGGGGGCCAGATCTGGGAGACTGGATGGAAACTCCCGAGAATAAACACGAAGGGATAGGAGTCTGCTGAAGTGAAAGGAGACACAGAAGCATAAGAGGCCAGGTGTCATGGTGAAGCAGCAACTCCAGAGTGCTCCCTTTGGCGGCCTCTTCCTCAGATTTGTTACCCTATTTGTGGTCCACTTGGAACAGGGTTGAGCTTCCAGAAATCCTTTTTTTTTTTTTTTTTTTCCCCTGCATAAGGTGGGCTCAGGAAGGTGGAGAAAGATGGAGGCTGTGGACCCAAGAAGCTAGTCCCAGGGGTGCCTTGGAAGCTGCTTCCTGGAGACGTTGTCAGGTCACAGAAGCATCTGAACCCGAGACGATGAAGTCCTGTCCCGTGGAATGTCCACAAGGAAGGACCACTAGGCCCAAGTGAGCCTTTTGCTGAAAGACCAGGTTTGTGTTGATTGAGATGAAATACCAATTAAAAGATAGAGGAGCACTGAAAGCATGAGCTGCGTGTCCATGCTTCTGGTTGAGTCTAGAAGAGGAGTTATCCACCCTGACACACCTGAGGGATACCACACCTTCAGCAAAAGCTCAACATGGACATTATACCTTTCCCCTCCTCACAACTCCCTGAGGCCAGTATTATACCCGTTTTACAAATGGGGCACCCAAGTGCTAAGAGAAAATGAGTGACTCCTCCAAAGCTACCAAGGGAGGAGTTGAGATTGGGGATTTGAATGTCCACTTTGGGCACACTGCGCCCTTCTAGAGGAGGCCTCTGCCAGTCCCTGCAGCCCGGGCCACACTGACTGACCTGGTACCCTGTGCCCTTCCTGTCCCACACCTGGACCAAGACCCCGGGCTTCATCACTATAGGAGGGGAGACAGTGGATCTGGGACTCCTTGGGAGTGCTTTTAATCTCAGGTCTTCAAAGAGAAGTCCTGAGAACACTGGAAGAAAAGTTAGTGTACCCTGGAGATCAGGCCTCCTTTTGTCATGTTTTTCCAAACTGTTCCATAATTTCCCACAGAGCTTTTTTTCTCTCCACGTTTCCCCAGGGGTGTGTTTATAGGGCACACACATGGCAGGTGCTGCCCTGGGCAGGATACAAAGACGAATGGGCTGTGTCCCTGACCCCAAGCCTCTCACAGATGGGGGAGGTGGAAATATTCAGCCATCTGAAGACAGGCCATAACAAAAACATTCACTGAGGTTCATACCAAGTGCTGTGGAAACGGAGAACCGGATTCGTTAGTACTTGGAGTGGGGGGAGGTGGGGAGTTTTCCAGCAGAGATGGCATTTAAGCTGGCATGGGAGCAACTAGTGTGGAGCATGGGTGGTGGGAGATGGGAGGTGGCTAAGGTGTGTTTTGGAAACACCTGGGAACGGGCAGGTATGGTGTGATGGCGGGAAAGGGCTTGGGGTGCAGGAGAGCCTGGAAATTCAGGGAGGGTCCAAGTTGCCCTCTGTTGGTGAAGAGACATTTTGTGGCTGCTAAGGGTTTCTTGAAGTGAAGGGACCATTTTGAAGAACCAAGAATGAGTGCTATGAGTGCTATGCATATTAACTTGTTCTGAAAGGTGCCTCCTAATTGACCAACCCCCCATGCTGCCCACATGTTCGTGAGAACGAAATGATTATACAGACTCATCATGGAGAAGTACAAAGAGGGCTGAGGCCAGGTTTTCAGATGTCCCCCAGCAGTAGACAGAGTGGACTAGACAGTGTAGTGCTTGCCCCGTGGCCCCTACCTGACCTGGGGGTGCTCTGAAATGGCGTGAGGGAGCATTTGGAAAGTATGCAGCATCCTCTCCTTGTGGTCTGGAGGGCTCAGCGAGAGATGACTGCACCTGGCATCCACCTGGAAGGCCACCTGCCACCCCCTGCCCTGTTTTCTGCACCCGGAAACAGGCCAGTGTGGTGCTGATAGTGGGGAGTTTCCAGGGCAACTTGTGAGATTCTCAGTCACCTTGAAAAAAGCGTAGCTGTGGGATGAGCGTAGAACTTTGGGTCAGAGACCTCCTCAATGGACCACATGATCATGGACCGTTTCTTATCTTCTCTCAGCTGCCAGTGCACAAGCTGGTCTCAGAGAGCCTTTCCAAGTCTATCAGGCCCTGGACCAGGTCCACTGTCCCCCCAGTTTGGTGGGGTTTTGGGTGGAGGGTTATTCAGTCATCCTGCTGGTTGGCAGGATAAGGAGATGGGGAAGGGTTAAGAGAATTTCTCAGAGGCTTTGCACACTTTTCATCTTCTGGTAAGGAGAGCTGTTTCCACAGCCTGCCAGGGGGTTCTGTGAGGCTATCACTCTAATTCTAAACAGAATAGGCGCTGTACTTGATCACAAGAAAACAGCAAAGGGAGCTCCAGAGGCCAGCATGGTCATATGCTGGGCTTGAACTGCCGGCATTCTTTTTGCTCTGAGAACAAAGTTTTAAGGCATCTGGACTTAGACCCAAACATAGGCACAAGGCGTCCTGTGAGTCCACAGGAGGAAAACGGTGTGGTGACCAGGAAGTTCTTGGGTGGTGGTGAGGTCTGGTTTTTGGAGAGCTGCGCCATGACCCCAAAAATCAGCCCCTAAGTTTATAGTAACAGCAGCAATACCTAGATAACCTTGCACACTCCCAGCCAGCTACCCACAACCCAACAGGGAGATTAACAAAAGTCAAACTCCTGAAGCCACACCGAGTGTCCAAAGTGCTCAAGACCTCTGGGTTGCTGCAAAGGGGCAGAATTGTCTGTGTACTGCAACTGAACCCTTTTCTCCAGAACACCTGGGGCTAAGCTGTGTCTCCTCTGGGGGAAGGAAATGTGATTTCACTTCATTTCCCAGAGATTTGCCCCGAGATGGTTGCATTGTGAGTGAAGACAAGGATACATTGTTCAGTGGATAATGCCAGAAGTCAGGATTGTGCAAAATGGGCTCTTGACCTCTCATTTCCAAATAAGTGGGTGACTCCGTTGTTTCCATAAACTTGTATTGAGCTAAATGATGTGACTTGGATGTAGCACTGTTTGTCCATGTGGATCCCCAAATGTGAGCACTTGTGGAAGATTAGATTTTGCTTTCTGGACAGAGATTAACTGGTACTGTTAACTGGTACAGCCAATTCTCATTATTCAAAGATTCTGATTTTGTGAATTTGCCTACTTGCAAAAATTTATCTGTAGCCCCCAAATCCATACGGTGTCTTTGTGGTCATTCACAGATACAGTGGCAAAATTTTGAGTCTCCGGTGAATCTGTTCGCAGCCAAGGATGAACAGGTCTTAACACTGTAGACAAGTGTCTTTTTCTCCGTCAATTTAATGTCGTGTGTTTTGCATTTGCATGCTTTTTGTTGGTGATTTTACTGCTTAAAATGCCCCTACCCGTGTGCCCCGCCCACTGTGTAATGCTGAAATGCTGTCTGTTGTCCCTAAGCACAAAAAGGCTGGAATGTGTCTTACGTAAAAAATACATGTGTTAGGTTAGCTTTGTTTTGGCCCAAGTTATGGTGCTGTAGGCCTTGTTCAATGTTAATGGATCCACAGTGTATATTAAGTAAGGGGTCATTAGAAAGAAACACACAGATAAAGCAAGATTATGTATTGACGGGTTGACACAGATGTTGTGCCCAGGCGCTCGCAGGAGCCTAACCCTGTATTTCCTCTAGGAGCAGTGGTTTTATTGTTCTCTAAATCAGCATTTGCAGCAACTGTGTATGACAGAAGTATCAGGCATGACGAGAACTGACTGTATTTGACGTGGGTTTTGTGCTTTGTTTTTCTGCTGAGCACCTCTTTGACATCTTCTAATAATTCTCCAACTTTCATTTGCAACAGAGATTTTTATTCCCACCACTGTTCTTATTCTGCTTGTCCAGTTTGTCTTTCACCATCCTGCCTCCCCCCACCCCCGTCATCACTTTCATTCTCCTCCACCAGCTCCCATCCACTAGAGAGCCACATGTCTGCATGAGCCAGGGGCCTTCTCTTTGTGGGGAGCACGAAGAACCTTGACAGAAAGGTTTGGTGATGTGGCCAGAAAGAGCCTGGACACTGTCCACTTGTCTCCCAGCCTTAGAAGCAGGCGATTCAGTGGGTTTAGTTAAGGGATAATTAGATTAGCAGTGGAGCAACCCCTTCCCAGGACTCTGTGATATCTCAAGGGTTTTCATAACACTCTTCAAATCAAATACTTTTTTTTTAAAGATAGCATTTTAAAAATTATTTACTTATTGGCTATGTGGCATCTTTTTCTTTGTTTTTATAAATTTATTTATTTATTTTTGGCTGTGTTGGGTCTTCATTGCTGCACGCGGGCTTTCTCTAGTTGTGGCGAGCAGGGGCTACTCTTCGTTGCAGTGCGCGGGCTTCTCATTGCTGTGGCTTCTCTTGTTGCGGAGCATGGGCTCTAGGCACGCAGGCTTCAGTAGTTGTGGCACGTGGGCTCAGCAGTTGTGGTTCGCAAGCTCTAGAGTACAGGCTCAGTAGTTGTGGCGCATGGGCTCAGTTGCTCCGCAGCATGTGGGATCTTCCTGGACCAGGGTCCCGAAACCGTGTCCCCTGCATTGGCAGGCGGATTCTTAACTACTGCACCACCAGGAAAGTCCCCGGCATGTAGGATCTTTGTTCCCTGACCAGGGATCAAACCCGTGCCCCCTGCATTGGAAGCAGAGAGTCTAACCACTGGACCGCCAGGGAAGTCCCAATCAAATACGTTTTAATTACCTTTAAAACAACAGCAAAAAGTTGTTCACAATGCAGAATCACAAGGAATTTTAAAGATGCTGATTTTATGAAGTAGGCAGTTATGGCCAATGTTTTGAAAGCTTGTTCCTCTTCCATTTATCTCTTACCAGATCTAAATATAATAATATGGAATAAGTTACTTAGTGTGGTTAAGCAAAATGTTAAAGGAATCTCTGTTTGCTCAATACTCCCTTATCCTTCCTAATCCTGAAATGGTTCTCGGTTAAATCTCTATTGTGATGAAACGTGATTGCTCTAACAACTGTGGGCCTCACCTTACAGCACTATTCACACTCTGCTTGCTTTCTTAAAACCTTCACATGGATTGATACACTAGAAACATCCTACTTTAAAAAGAACTCAAACATCCCTAAAAGAACAGAAGATACTATAACCAACTTGAGGTCCTTATCACTCAGATTGAACAGATATTGTATTTTTGCTGTATTTCTTTCAGTTATTTTAAAGAAATGAAATGTTAGATATAGTTGAAGTCCTTTTTTTGTATCTCCTCATCTATTCCTTCC
The DNA here is from genome assembly GCF_003031525.2 of Neophocaena asiaeorientalis asiaeorientalis. Lineage (NCBI taxonomy): Eukaryota > Metazoa > Chordata > Mammalia > Artiodactyla > Phocoenidae > Neophocaena > Neophocaena asiaeorientalis. The sequence goes on from NW_020174642.1 coordinate 2,907,079, forward strand.
TTCCCAAGAGGTAGCCATCATTCTCAAGTCAGTGTGCCTCATTTATATCCATCTTTTATGTTTTATTATGTACATATTTGGTCATAATTCATGATACTGCTTTGTGGATTTTTTTTTTTTTTTTCCGGTACGCGGGCCTCTCACTGTTGTGGCCTCTCCCGCTGCGGAGCACAGGCTCCAGTCGCGCAGGCCCAGCGGCCACGGCCCACAGGCCCAGCCGCCCCGCGGCATGTGGGATCCTCCCGGACCGGGGCACGAACCCGTATCCCCTGCATCGGCAGGCGGACTCTCAACCACTGCGCCACCAGGGAAGCCCTGCTTTGTGGATTTTTAATGAAGTAACTGGATTTTTAATGAACTAACTGGATGTGGAGGCTTCAGCAACGTGCTTTTTTTCATTCAACACTATCACCTTGAGATCTATCATGTAGATCTAGTTCATTGATCTCTGATGTTCTATAAGGTGCATGTGTGACTACAACACACTTTGGTCACTTGCCTCTTCTTTTTGTTTGTTTTTTGGCTACTTTGGGTCTTCATTGCTGCTTGCGGGCTTTCTCTAGTTGTGGCAAGCAGGGGCTACTCTTTGTTGCAGTGCGCAGGCTTCTCATTGTAGTGGCTTCTCTTGTTGCAGAGCGTGGGCTCTAGGCGTGCGGGCTTCAGTAGTTGCGGCGCGCAGACTCAGTAGTTGTGGCTTGCAGGCTTTAAAGCACAGGCTCAGTAGTTGTGGCGCACGGGCTTATTTGCTCTGCGGCATGTGGGATCTTCCCTGACCAGGGATCGAACTCGCATCCCCTGCATTGGCAGGTGGACTCTTAACCACTGCGCTACCAGGGAAGTCCAGCCACTTGCCTCTTAATGGGCATGTCTAAGTTTACAGTGTTTCGAGGAAAGCTCTAGTGAACTTGCTGGCAGATATCTCCTAGGGCATACATGTGAGTATTTCACTAGACATTGAATTGCTGACTCATTGGGTATTTCCATTTTCATCCTTACTAGTTATTGAAAAATTTCTCTCCAAAGTCATTGTACCAGTTGACACACCCAACAGCCAGATTTGAGAGACCCTGTTTTCTTTTTTTGTTTTTGTTTTAAATTTTTCTTTCTTCTTTTTAATCATTATTATTTTTTTACATCTTTATTGGAGTATAATTGCTTTACAATGGTGTGTTAGTTTCTGCTTTACAACAAAGTGAATCAGTTATACGTATACATATGTTCCCATATCTCTTCCCTCTTGCGTCTCCCTCCCTCCCACTCTCCTTATCCCACCCCTCCAGGAGGTCACAGAGTACCCAGCTGATCTCCCTGTGCTATGCAGCTGCTTCCCACTAGCTATCTATTTTATGTTTGGTAGTGTATATATGTCCATGCCACTCTCTCACTTTGTCACAGCTTACCCTTCCCCCTCCCCATATCCTCAAGTCCATTCTCTAGTAGGTCTGTGTCTTTATTCCTGAAGAGACCCTGTTTTCTAACATCCCCCAATACATGGTATTAATCATGTTATTCAAAAAAAACCCACAAAAACCAAAAAAACTTTACCAATCAAGTGTCGAGAGCTGTCTCTCTTTTAAACTTACATTTTTCCCTATTATTAATAAGCATGAGCTTATTTTCACCCTGATGGTCATTCTGTTTTTTTCCCTTGTTAATTGCCTTCTCATATACTTCGTTAATTTCCTTCCTGGATTTTTCCTCATTTTTCTACCTAAGAAACCAAAGGCAATGCTTTCTATACAAGTGCAGTTCAAAAGAAGGCCTAAGACCCCACCCTGGCTTCACCCCACCACTGGCAGGAATGAAGAAGGGTGTCCCAGATCCCAGATTCTACATGCTTCTGGCAACACCCGCATTCATTCTTGCCTTCCCCCTTCCTCCCCTCCCCCCAGCCTGGCTCTGCTACTGCCTTGAGAATTGGGGACTAATATTACGATGCTTTATTCTGGTTTATGAGAGTCACCCACGAGCAGGCTAGGATTTCCAGATCGTCCCTCACTCTCGGCAACCCAATCCACATTTAGCTCAGGACGTACTGTCTTTCACCTCTCTCTCTCCACTCTCAAAACCTATTCTCTGTGCCCCTGGGACTCACAGTCATCAGTCAGATCTCTCGTCTCTTCAGCTTGTTCTAAAACATCTCTTTCTTCTTGTTGCCCCAGCTGAAACTGGGATCGCCCCTGAGCCCCTGCTTCCCCTGGAGCCCTCTCAATTGTGACTGTTTTCTCTCCCATCACCCCTTTCCCACTTGGCCTAGAGGCAGAGCAGCCATCCTCCTTGGCTCTCTGCCCCATCCAGACCATTGCCCGTCCTGTCCTAAACTCCCTAGACTTCTGTCATCTGAGGACCCCAGGCCACACCCTCTTGTTCCTTGATGACTTCAGCTCCTGGCTCACTGTTACTCTTTCCACCCAATTTCATATGATTCTGGGTGATTTCAGTATCCACTTAGGTGATCCTCTCTCATACGCTGGCCTCTCCATTACCTGATCATCTCCTCTGCTCCAGTGGTCATACCATCCATCTTCCCTTTGTCACCTGCTCCCTGGTTATACCTTAGACCTTGTCATTACCAATAGCTACATCACCCAACATCTCAATTTCCCTTTCTTATCTTTCTAGGTCATTCCCTCTTGAACCCCAGCTCCCATAATCCATTCTGTCAACCCCACTGGGACCTACCGATCCTGCCATCTTTTCTTTGTGTCTCGTCTCCCTCACGCCATCACTTTCCTCCCTACTCCAGCTGAAATTCCATCGCTGTGGTCACCCCTCAACTCTCTAGATCCTCTCTTGCTGATTACAGTCAAATGCTTCACCCATTCTGTGCCTGCACCTGGGCAGCTGAATGTGGCTGGAGAAAAACCCATCTCTGCTGACCGGTCTCAGAGACCTGGCACAGCGCCACACCCCTAGTCCATTGACTCTGCACCCCCAGGCAGATATTTCCTTCCTTCCCTTGTCAAACTTGCAGTATCCTTTTGGCCCAATTTCACTCTCAGCTGATGACCTCACTCCCTATTTTACTGAAAAAATTAAGGCAGTTAGAAGAAAAGTTCCACAAATGCTCAAACCACACCTACTGTCCTCCCAGCATCTGTAACCACATCCTCCAACCCCTGTCCCGTGTGGACGGCCCGTGATGCTACAGAGGACTCACGCCTTCCCTGTGCCCAGAGTTCTGTCCTCTCGCACCTGCCGAGGCATCACCCAGCAAATTTCCCCCCTCCCTCCTGCATCATCAGATTTCTCGGTCTTCTGGTCATTCCCATCAGCAAAAACATGCTGTTAATTCTCTCTGAAAAAAAACTTCTCAAAAGAGTTATCCACGTTCGTCCTTTCTTCTCAGTCTCAATGAAGATAATGGCGAAAGGAGCAAAAAGAAGCCCAGCCTTTTGTATTCAAGTGCATCCCCCCCACCCCCGCCAACCCCTTGAACTCGCTTTTGCCACCTGCCTCACTCACTGCTCCCCTCAGCCCTCATTTCACTCTCCCATCAGAGGCACTGGCACAGTTACTCACTCCCTCCCCCTTGAAAAGCCTTCCTCTCTTGGTTTCTAAGGCATCACAGACTCCACTTCTGACTCTGGTCTCCTCCGAGGGCACTTTGCTGGTTCCTCCTCAACTTCCCTGACTCAGCCTCAGGCTGTTCCAGGTTCAGGCCAGACCTCTCCTCCAGCTGCTCTCACGCCCACACTTCCAGGGTGATGTCACCCACGCTTCTGGTTTTAAATATATATTCATCTCTATACCTTGGAAACATCCTGTACTCCTCACTTTCCTCCACATCCCCTATCCAGTCCCCATCCTGTTTTCTCACCTTCAAGACGTATCTGGAGTCCAACCAGTTCTCATGTCCTCCACAGCCGCCTCCAGGGTCCAGACCACATCATCTCCCCGCTAGACCACAGCAAGCAATTCCTTTATTCTTTTCCTGGGGCTGCTGTAACAAAGTACCACAATCTGGGTGACTTAAAACAATGGAAATTTAGTCTCTCACAGTTCTGGAGGCTGGAAGTATGAAATCAAGGTTTGCAGCTATTTTATTGACAAGTATACATTTAGCACAAGGAAATAATGGAAGCCTAATTAATAACTGTGTAGCAATATGTATCATTTTGATGATTACATTATTTTAAACAACAAACTGCCCTGAAAATGAATGCGATAAAATTCTTGGTCATAATGTTATTAAGAAATAATATTAAGAAATATTGTTAAGAAATTATATATTGGTTTCAATATATAAATTGAAAATATGATTGCTTAAAATGTGACTCCCTCCAAAGGCTCTAGAGGAGGATCCTTCCTCGATGCTCCCAGCGTCAAGTGGTTCCTGACATCCCTTGTCTGTAGCTGCATGTCTCCCATCCCTGCCTCTGTCTTCACGGGGCCTCCTTCCCTGTGTGTGTCTGTGTCCCCTCCCCTCCTCTTAGGATACCGGATTTTGATACAGAGCCCATCATTTAGTCTAGGGTGATCACACCTAAAGATCCTTAACTACATCTGCAAAGACGATTTCCAAATAAGGCCACATTCTGAGGTTCCGGGGGACATGAATTTGGGGAGACACTGTTCAATCCACTCCACCTCGTCTCAGGTGCCCTCGTCCTACTCAGCACCTCCTGCTCTGACTTGCAGCCCACAGCCTGGGCACATGGCTCCTCGGCCTAAACCCTCCAGAGGCTCCTGTTTCACCCGAGTAAAGGCCAGTGTCCTTCTAATGGTCTAAAACCCAACCTCCTTTTCTCCCCCTCCCCCACTCCGCTTTAGCTACACCCGCTCCCAGGCTTTTGCTTCCGGCAGTGCCCTCTGCCTGCCTGGCCCTTCCTCGAATCTTCCTATTTAGCAGACACGCATGTAACATTTATTATAGGCCAGGCCCAGTTATAACTATTTTATGAACATTAACTTAGTTAATTCTTCTTGTTCTCTGAACATCCCTCTGCCGTGGGGCCTGACACCCCTCGTTTTACAGTGGAGGAAACCCAGGTACAGAGGAGTTAAACTGCTCTCTCAAGGCCACACAGCTTGTGTGAACGATCAGAGTGCATGATCCTGATGGGGGCACAGCACCACCTCTCTTTGAGGGGTTGGCCAAGTATCACCTTCCCAGCGGGGCCTTTCCTGACCACCCTACTTTGAAATGCAGCCCACAGCCCTGCTTTGGAATGCAGCCCACCTCCTTCCTCTGCTGTATGTTTCGCCACTGCACTTGTTTTGCCATCTGATACGTGTGTTATTTACTTGTATCTATAGTGTCTGTCTCCTCCCAGGTGGAATGTAAGCCCTGTTGGGGTATGAATTTTATCTGGCTGGTTCATGGATGCATGAATAGTGCCTGAAGTGGTACCTGGCACATTGCTGTTGGATGAACGAAGAGGAATTTTCCAATAGAACATGATCTAAAGTTAGTGTCCTAGACTTTGAAACCTCCCATCCTAAGAGAGCCAACGTCAGTGGCCCTGTCTTCCATATGTCCCAAGGGACAGAATGGATTGGTCAAAAACTGGATAAAGATGAATAAGGATGAGTACAGCAAAATACCTGTGGATGTAAAATCACAAACTACCAAGAGTAAGTTGGCAGTAGGTAACAGAAACCACCAAAAAAATGCATGGCCTGTGGCCCAGCAATTCCACTTGTGGGCATTTGCCTTGAATCGTGATTGGCGCACAGAGTTAAGGTATGAGGATGGTCACCACATCGTTCTTTGATAAAATCAAAAAGTTGAAAATCACCTAAATGTTCTGCAGTAGGCGACTATTGAAATAAATTGTGTATGGACATACTGTGTCACCATTAAAAAAATCAACATATAACAGCATGAGAAAATACTTACGACATATCCATGGGAGTAAAGTGAAATGGTATCTTAGATACATAAACTTAATATGAAAATAAAACAGATTTGCCCCAAAAAAGAGAACCAGATTTACAAAGATAGGAAAAAATACATAGATGGGTCAATATAATATCAATGAGAGCTCACGGATATAGTAGAAAATCGGTGTCTGGTATAATTTTGAGCACAGAAACAGCATGAGGTTGGCAACCAAACTGGAAGAGAAGCAACCAGCCTGAGGGTCACCCACAAGGAAGGACTGGGTAGGCATTCAGCAAGCTAGTCTAGGACGACAGCCAGCCCTTCAGCAGCAAGGATCCACTGGCGCTCATGCGAGGGCCCTTATGTAGCAGCCCGGTAAACCCACTGTGGGGACCAGAGTGCCCCGGAGAAGGTCCCTCGTGTAAACCTGGGTGGACTCAGAAGATGGAACAAAGGAGAGGTTTTGGTTTGAATAAATATCTCAGCCCAAGTCTTCTCGAGTGCTTGTTGGTGTTTCCCTCCATGTACTGGGCTGGTTCCTCTTCAGGTTAAATAAATCAGTGTTGGTAGATTCATTTTATTTTGCCTCCTAAGCCAATCTGGACTGCTGCTAGGACTGATTCTGAGACTAGGAACTGCTTTTGTGTTGAAGCGGGTTGTAGTGATGGTGACCCAACAGCCGGGAAAGAGTGAGATGGCTCTGAGCAGGGGGACAGCGTGGGACCCCGTCTGTTATTGGATGAAAAAAGTAGCTTGAGAGCAGTCCAGTCCAGCCTGATCTCTTCTTAAAAAAAGAAAAAACTCAGGATAAAAGACCGAAGTGCTGAGTACCACCCTACCAACAGTAGTCTCTGAGAACTGTCATGATGGTGTTTTTGATTTTCTTTTTTTTGTTAACTATCATTGCTAATTTTTAAAAAACGATGGCTATGTGCTGAAGAACACGGTAGAAATATTTGCAAGAACAACGAAGAAATACTGAGCAAGCAAAACAGCACGAGAAACAACCTGAAGGGTCATCACAGCAACTTTCCTCCTCTGCAAATATGATTCAGAGAAAGCTCATATGGCACGGAGGATAGTAGAACTGGTTTGTGAAGTCATCGTCTCTGGGGGCTTTATTAAGCTCTTCCTGGTCTTAGGAGAGACCCAAGAGGGCTCAGCAAACACAACTAATAATAGAATTAAGAAGATGATAACGGTTTGGATTATTTAGCATAAAAGAAATTGGGGCTTAAAAATTGTGAGTAAAGAGGTTTTAGATGAAGACACTGATCAATTATGAATCATTTTCACAGAGGACAGAAGAGGAAATGGCCTTAAATTGATTAAGAGAGAGCTTGAAGAAGAGATCCTTGCTAGGGAGGCTGTTGAGAGCCTGGCATGGGCTGACCTGACCGTGGGCTTTCTCAGTCCTGGGAGGACTAAATATAGGAAACACCATCTGTCCTAGAAAATCCAGGGAGACTTTCTAGAAGGTTCCTTAAAGTTCCAATCCTATGATGTCTCAATGAAGGTAGAAGCTCACCCAATCCATTCTTGAACATCCTATCCTGGAACTCGACGTGTCTGTGTTCTTGGCTAGGACTGGTCTTGGGAGAGCTGGTGGCGATCTCATCTGTGTGATGAGAAGGCTGCCAGAATACCAGTCCTCCCACTGAGTCATGCTGTCTGAAGTTCTACCAGGTGACAATCATTCTTTGGTCATCAAGAGCCCAATGGAGTGTGAGTGATGCACTTAGGGTGTTCTTTGTTTCTATTCTTAGGTTCAAGAAGGAATAAATGTGGAGATTTTGAGATAACTAGTTTAGAATTTCTTTTAGGGATTGTTAAGAAAAATTATCCCAAACTATTTGCCTAGAAATAAGGCAAAAGGGCATGTCCTCTCCATGTCACACAGAGGCATTGTTGAACAGGCTCACCCAAGGATTACTTAATTCTTGAGAATGTACCTGTGTTTGACTTTACTATTTACTAGTTGACAAGCCCAGACACAGTAAAGTTGCATGTTAACTTGTCAGTTTCTGTCCCTTAGAAAAGATAACCACGAAGGTTATGGTTTTATTCTCACATAGGGCATTAACCAGTTTTGTATCTAACAAGTGATCCAGCCATCATTCTGACATTCTGTTTTTAAAGGTCAGTAAGTTCCACAAATGCTCTTTGAACCATCTTTCCTGTCCTACTGGTTGGCTCATTTTCACGAGTTAAATAAATCTTGGACACGTGTTCATTCTATGTCTTTATGGAAGTCATGGGCTTAACTTTTGAAAATCAATACTTGGATAGGAAGGAGGAGAGGTAACATTAGGAGAATAGCTTTAAAAGCATGAGACTGATTCTCATCTGTATAGATGTTTCTATGGTCATTCTTGGAAGGAAAAGGATTCGTCAGTTCCGTGTAATCCATGATGAGACAGCCCTTGGTGAGCAAGAGGTGACTGGATTTTTTCCAGCCTTGACAGCTAACTGAGAATGTGCTCTGCAGGACTGGGTGTGGGGGATTCTGCGCAGTAGAACGGCTAGGGGTCTGAAATGAAAACCCTGGTGGATGCAGACGTCAAACTGGAGAATAAGATTTCAAAGGCAGAGGGATTCAGGGGAGGTCAAGGTCCTGATGTGAGTGTGGGAGAAGGTGGCTGAAGTGGGGGCTGAAATTCACCGGAATCAAGGAGTTCAGGCGGAAGGTGGCCTGGAGCCAAAGGAGCCACCTGTGGGGATGTTGAACTCCTCTCTGATGGTGACAGACCCTGGCAGTGGCAACAGGAGCACTGACCCTGGGGTGCTGGAAGGGAGGAGGGCCAGGCCTCAGCCATGGCCAGAAGGTGGAGGGACTCAGGGGGGCCGAGGATGACAAGGAAAGGCCCCTTTAAACAGAATGGGGGCGGGGATGCTGCAGAGCTGTGTAGGGGGATCGAGGGGCCAGTAGAGAACTGGCGACCGAGGAATAACAATTCGGGCCGTACCAGCAGCTCCCGGGGTGAGGGCGGGAGGGGAGGAAGTCCGCCATGAGCAGCCCAAGCATCATAAAAACCGTGTGGGTGACACAGCGGGGCTGAGTGTCCGAGTGAGGTCGCTGCCGGCCCTGCCCCAAGGCACAGACACAGGTAAACCTCAGACACCACCTTTGTATGGTGTTGACATCTCCTTCCAGGCCTTTTTCAGAAAACAGCCTCCTTCATCTCACAAGGGTCCACGTGGGGCTGGGGAAAGCTGAGGAGGCGCTGGCCCACCCTTTCAGGCCCTAGAAGGCAGCACACAGCAGCTGAAAGCTTTGGACCTGCAGGGCTGGGTTTCACTCTGGGCTGGCAGTTTCTAGACTCTGTGACCCGCCCCCCCCATACTGGGGCTGCTCATCTGGTCCCTGCCTGAGGCTCAGATGCCACATCACACAGCGGGTCTCAACTGTGGAGTGTCTGGGGCCCTGGCTCCAGGGATCGGAGCCCCTCATAGGCATCTCCCGAATAAAACAAAACACCACACTTCTGCGCATTCATTGTGTGTGGCCTGTTTCACCCCATGGGCGTCTCTCTTCACAGCTGCAAATTCCAGGTTTATCTCTGTTCTGTTTTTGAACCTGTTTGCTTTTGATTACGATTCGGGTTTGAAAGGGAAGAGGCACACACTCTCCAGCTCCCTGTTTTCTTTCTTGGATGGAATAACACAGCTTATTTATAGTGGGATTATTTTTTCCATTATGGCATATGTACTTTTATTACTCTACCGTCTTATGTTTTGAATTGCATGGGGAAAGAAACACATCAAAGAATACTCCATTGTGTGTGTGTGTGTGTGTGTGTGTGTGTGTGTTTCCTCCTGTAGTTGATAGTGGAAAAAAGTGTAGCATCCAATTAGTCATCCTGTACCATGATGGTTTTTTGCCCCGACCAGCAGAATTACATTTTACACTCAAAAGAATTCTCTGTAGGAACCCTTTCGATTCAACATGGGAGGAGATAAGATTCAAAGTATGGCCAACCCCATGCATCACACCCAAAGTCCATTTCTTCTATGGTTTAAAAACAATTTTTTTTAAAAAAATTAATTTATTTGTCTGCCTTGGGTCTTAGTTGTGGCGCACAGGCTTCTTTCTAGTTGTGGTGCTTGGGCTCCAGAGGCACGGGCTCAGTACTCATGGTGCACGGGCTTAGTCGCCCGCGGCATGTGGGATCTGAGTTCCCCAACCAGGGATTGAACCTGCATCCCCTTCATTGGAAGGCAGATTTTTAACCACTGGACCACCAGGGAAGTTCCTCTTCTGTGGCTGATGATGCTTTCCAAGGATGCAGTGCGCTGTAGAGCATGAAGGTTTAGGCTTCTGCAGAGAAGTCTGGGCATGCTATTCCTTTTTTCTTTTTTCTATTCAAACCTGTTGAAGACATTACTTCACTAAGCATTTGCTACTGCCCTTTGCTTATAGCCACCTTGGCTCTCCAGGTCACTTCTCCATCACCCTGGTCTTTGCTTTCTTAGGCCTGGAAGGAGGATAAGAAAAACCTCTCTCCTTGGAATCAAGGAGGTTCCTTCATTGCTCAAGCAGGCTTGCAAAAGATCTGTTTGTATGTCACGTGAAGCCTTGTTACATGTTCTAAATCTTAGGTTTCAATCCTACCATGTTTTCTACCTATTTTGGACTAAATAGGTACCTTCATGAGATGCTTCTGCCTCTGTCTTCATTTCTAGAAGAGAAAATGGAATCACAGGGGAGAGTGCTTGCCTTGCCTGGAATCCCCACAATTTAGGAGAAAGACTTTGAACTTTACTATTTCTGTTTCAATTTATACAAATAAAAGGGAAGCAGGTCTTTACCAACTTGTGATGCTCTCCAGGAAAGAGGTGGGGATGCTGAATATCCCATTTTTCTGTAGTTCATTTGCTCTCTGGTTACTTTAAAAAGCATCCTACTGACATGGAGAAATTGGAACCCTCGTATACTGCTGGTGGGAATGTAAACTGGTGCAGCTGCTTTGGAAAACAGTCGCAGTTCCTCAAAAAGTTAGACATACAATTACCATATAACTCAGCAATCCTAGTCATAGGATTCTACCCAAGAGAACTGAAAAACTTACATCCACACAGACACTTGTACACAGATATTATAGCAGCATTATTCATAATAGCCGAAAAGTAGAAACAACCCAAATGTCCTTCAACTGATGAATGAATAAATAACACATCCATACAACGGAATATTATTTGGCAATAAAAAAGAATTTTTGCAAGCTATGTAAACCAAAACTAAATCATTGGGGCAATTTTTTTTACTTCAGATCAAGGAACCTATTTATATCTAAACACCTAACAATACTAATGATAATAATAATACTCATTGGTTTACTATACTTACTATTCTACATATCGCATTTGATTCTCATGATAACCTTCAAAAATACATATTATCATTCCCATTTTCAGACGAGGAAACTGAGGTTCCAAGAATACTTTCTGCAGCCCCCAGCACTTTCATCTCCAAAGCCTGCCCTTCTTAGAGTTTCTGAAATGTCTGTCACCTGCCACAGAACTGGCACCAATGGTGGCATTTTCAGAAATGTGACATCACCTGCAGGATGCACTTGACCTCGGGTTTCATGTTTTTCAACAAGTATTTCTTGGGGTGAAGAAGCAAGACACACAGACACATGCAGTTTCTGTAGTTCTGATGGGCACAGTTCCAGCTGGTAATTAGGTAAAAGACTCAGGCACCAGGAGGTAGTTTTGCACCTGCACCCCAATAATGAATGTGGGAGCAGCTCTGAATTCATGGACAGGAGGAAACTTTGTAGCATATTCATTCATTCACTCCAATTACCCATGAGTCACTGTTTTCCCATCCCTGGCTTGGTCTGGCTCTGAGGCAAGCTTCCTGGATTCATGGGTAGAGAGTTCTCTCGTTTGGTTTCTGGAGACAAGTCACTCTTGGTAACTCCTGGCTTCATGCTGGTGGCTCATTCAGCTCCCCACCTCTCCTGACCCGGCAGCCTGGGCTCCTCTTCCATTATGGTCCCCCAATCCCACCCCAGATGTCCCAGATGTTTGACTCTGGGAGGCGTTGGACTGTTTTCAATACTTTTGCTATCGCTCACTGCTTTATGTCACCCCCTTTTTTCTGGTCTCTCTCTGTTTGGTTTCGAGCTCAGCATTGTAACAAAATTCTGTTATATTTCCATCCGTTTGGAGCAGGACATTCTTTCTCATCATCTCAGGCTTCCACGTTGAACAGAATGTTAATATCTGATTTTTACCTTTCCTTTGTGGCCTAATTGTTATGAACTGAATGTTTTTTTCCCCCTAAAGTTCATATATTGAAGCCCTAATCCCCGGTGTGACGGTATTAGGAGGTGGGGCCTTTGGGAGGTGATTAGACCATAAGGACAGAGCCTTCTTGAATGGAATTTGTGCCCTTATAAGAAGAGACAGAAGACCTCTGTCTCTCTTTCTCTCTTTCTTCCTCTCCTACAATGAGAAGACAGCCCTCACCAAGAACCTGACTGTCTGGCACTTGATCTTGGACTTCAGCCTCTAGGACTGTGAGAAATGAATGCTTGTTGTTTAAGCTGCCCAGTTTGTGGTATTCTGTTAGAGCAGCCTGAAATCATTTATGAGTGTTTGAAGAGAATTTGTTTTCTAAATTTAGTCTGAAGTTCTACGCAGATGGCATTTGGCTTATTGGGTATTCAGTGTCTCCACGTCTTCACTTCTTGTTTGACAACTTGATCTGGTAATTTCAAAGAGAGCTGTTACCCTACAAGGACTGCGGATTCATCCGTTTCTTCTATCTTGGAAAAGTTTTGCCCTATGTATTTAGAAATAATGTCATACAGAATATATAATGGTTCATGACTCTTTCTATTTGGAGTTGTACCTATTATCATTATGAAATATTGCTTTTTGTCCTATTTAAAGCTGTTGGTCTTAAATTTCACTTCATCTGATCTTCATGTTGCCTCCGTTCTTTTGTTTACTCTTGCCCAGTATATTTTCCTATCTCTTTCTTTTCAAGTTTTCTTTAGAATTTTGTTTGGCTCTTTCTCATAAATAGCATATAACCAATAGTGCTTTAAAACTCTATTTCAGAATATTTTTCATTCAATGGAGGAATTTAATCTAGTCACATTTATTGAGATGTCTAATATCTTTGGTCATTTTTTTATCTTACCTCTTTTTTTAACGATTTATTAAAGTTTCTTCTTGTGTCTTATTTTTACTTTCCTTATTTCTCCTGGAGTAGTCAAGGTTTTTGTTTTTATTTTTTAATTCTTCCTACCCATCTTGTCGCCATGCTTATTGGTAATTGGAAGTTCAATTGTGTATCTTCTTTTATGATTTGATTTTTCCTAATCCCATGTACTCCTAGTCTTTCCTTAAAAATGGAACATGGGTAGAAATTTTTTAAGTCCTTGCAAAGTGCCAAAGTGTCTTTCCCTGGCCTCCTGTATGCATGATATTAGCCAGGCAGAGGAATCTTGGACCAGAGCCTTATCTCTCAAAAGCTGTAAGTCTGGCTCCATTGCTTGGGGACTCTAGCTACTTTCAGTGAGGATCTGGTGCCATTCAAATTTCCTTCCCTATGTAAATATTTGCTTTTGTTCTCTAGCAGCTGGAGTTTGGGAATTCACCAGATTTTGTCCCGGTGTGAGTTTTTTTTTTTTCAAATTATTCTTATTTATCTTGCTTGGTGCTTAGAGTGTATTTACATTCAGTCCAAAAATTGGTCTTTATTCAGTTAAGGGGTGTTTCCTTCTATTTACTTTTCAAGTTAGCTTCTTCATATCATTCTTCTCTCCTTTTCTGAAACTCCCAATATTCAATAGCCAATATTCTCCCAGTTTGCAATATTATTGAAGATGTACTCGCCAGCTCTCCTATTTTATTCATGATTTTCATTTTATTGAATTTGTACTGTATGTTCTGGGGTCAATCATATCATTGATCATTCAGATCAAGTTGTTTACTGGCACCATCATGAGAAAGTGAAAGGCTGAGGGATGGATAGAAACTGTTAGCACTTTTTTTTTTTTTTTTTTTTTTTTTTTGCGGTACACGGGCCTCTCACTGTTGTGGCTTCTCCCGCTGCGGAGCTCAGGCTCTGGACGCGCAGGCCAGGGCTCACGGGCCCAGCCGCTCTGCGTCATGTGGGATCTTCCTGGACCGGGGCACGAACCCGTGTCCCTTGCATCGACAGGCAGACTCTCAACCGCTGTGCCGCCAGGGAAGCCCTGTTAGCACTTTTTATACGAATTGCTTGGGGATGGTTTATACCTGGAAGGCAGGAGGATCCAAAACCCCTTGATGGGGAGACTACATCAGCAAGGGGGCAGCTTCAGATTCAGATGTTTTCAGTCTCATCAAACCCAGGATGAATCCAGTTTCTAGAGAAAGTATCAGTGTTGACAGTTTTGAAGTTTAGTTTATCCTTAGATCTTCTTAATTATTTCCTGGAATCAAGTCATTTCTCCCTCTGTGCTCTGTTTATGGGCCCACAAGCTTGCCTATCACCCCACCCTGGGTTCTGAGTATTGTTATCCTTTGTTCCTGTGTCAGCTTCCTCCTGAGCCTATGTCCTCTGTTCACCTCCCACCTGTATTAGCTTAAGCTGCCACGACAAAGTACCACAAACTGGGTGGCTTAAACAAAAGAAATTTATATCTCACAGTTCTGGAGCCTGGAAGTCCAAGGTCAGGTGTTGGCAGGGTTGGGGTTTGGCGGGCCTCTCTTCTTGGCTTGCAGATGGCTATATTCTTGTTGTGTCCTCACAGGGTCTTTCCTCCTCACATGGTCTTTCCTCTATGTGTGCATGTTCCTGGTGTCTCTTTTTGTGTCCAAATTTCCTCTTCTTTTAAGGAACCAGTCAGATTGGATTAGGGCCCACCCTAATGACCTCATTTAACCTTATTTACCTCTTTAAAGGCCCAAACACAGTCCCATTCTGAGGTATTAAATATTAAGGCTACAACATATAAGTTTGGGAGACACAATTCAGTCCTTAACACACCCCTGGACCTTAGTGCAGGCTCAGTCTGTAGTAGATGCTCAGTAAAGTTTTGTTTATTGCTTAAATGAAAGTCTCCCAGTGTGTTCTCTTTCCCTGTTTTGATTTTCAAGCAGGTTGTATGCATGAGATGGCAAATGCTTTCTTAAGATAAATGAACTACCTCTTTATTGTCTATTTTATCCATAGGCAGTCATATTTTACATAAAAAAAAAACTCCATAGTGGCGTGAATATACAGTCCTTTCTTTTTTAATTTTTCTTTCCCCCAAAATATCCTGCTGTTGCATGGTAATGAAATGAGCTTTATGCCTGAGGTCAGATTCAGCCCATAGTCTCTGTGGCAAAGCCACCGAATTTCTCACAACAGACGTGTGTTTGTCTGTGGGGATTTGAATCTGTGTTATTGCATGCTGGATTTACCTACCTTGGGAATTTAGTTCCTTTTTTATTTCTTGGCATACTATCTCTGTTTCATCATATTTATTTCCATTCTCTGCCCCCAGCTCTGACAAATCTGAATTTTTCAAAAAGCACAGAGAAATGTATTATACTGATTGTGTCAGTTATTTGTGGTTGTTCTTCGAGTTTATAATAATGAAAAGATGGAATTTAAATTTTTTCCTTTGGCTATTTTATTCTTTTGCATTCTTAATTTTTGTATTTTGCTTTCAGTCTCCTTACTGAATTTTTGATCTCTGAAAGAGCAATTTAAAATAGCCATCCAATGGTATATGTATCCACAACAGAGGTTGTTGCCAAGCATACAAAATGAATGGATTCCTTATTGAAATGTGAAATGCCTACACAGCAGAGTCTATGTATAGAACTGAGATGGAGATTTGGAATTGGATTCTACCATGGATATCATCAGGGTGACAGCTTCCAATGGGCTTAGAATTTCATTGAATTTAATAGTCTACCAATGCTGTCTAATGAAGCAATGTGATTTTCTTCTGCCATGGTCTCAAAAGCCAAGAAGAGTTCATGTCCTGGCCATTCTAAACTACTCGCTATGATCCACACTTTCCACACTCTGGTTCTTTTCTGGCTCATGAGCATGACTTTCCATTTTCTGAGAACACTCTTCCTGCCCTGCTCACTGGGCAGCCTTTCCTGATCCCAAACTAGCCTACGTGCTCTCCAAGGGCTCCCAAAGGTCCTAGCCACTCCTCCTGAGCATATATAATGCTGATTTGAAAGTCGTTGCTGACATGTCTGTCTCTCCCTTTTGACTAAAAATCCTTACTATGCCAGGCACCACTTTGGAAGCTGATGTGGCCTATGGATCTTACCTCAAAATTATGTTTTAAGTGCATGAAATAAAACACATTGGGTTCTGATTCAGGGCAAGGTGGAGTAAGCACATTCCAACCTGTCTGAAAAGCAAACGGTAATTTGCAAACTGGTGAAGAAGACAGAATCTGAAGAATCCCCAAACTTGTGGTGAGTTACCATTTCTTCCCCTCCAGAACCCCCCAGCCTAAAGTAAGTGCAGCTCTAAACCCAGAAATGGGCACTGGTGCCTATAGAGAGAGTCCCACTCAGATCCTGCCATAGGGAGCAGGAAGGAGGTCTCCTAATACTGAGAAGTGGTGGAGAAATCCCCTGTTTTGTTTTCCTTTTCTCCATTCTCTTGTGCCCCAGACTCCAAGCCATCCTGTGGTGTCAGGGGCATGAGAGCTTATCGGATCCTAAAACTGAGGGAGGAGAATCATCCCTCTGATCAGAAGAGCTGTGGTCCCAAGAGCATAGGGCAAATTCCCAATGCTTTTTTTCTTTTTTTCCCCTTTCTGCTACCACTAGTGTCCCTGGACACAGATGCGGTTGTGGAAAATGCATGGAAGAGCAGGCTAAGTAAAGCCCCAGCTTTTTGCCCAGGGGACCAAAAAGTTGAGCCCCTGGGAACTGGAAACTACCATAGGGAAGGAAGAGCTAGGGAAAGCAACCCCAGAAAGTTGTTGATGAACTTCTGGGCTCACCCCTGAGATGCACAAGAATAGACCTGACCTCAAATAGCACACCATACATTTTGAGAACAGAACTACAAAAGAGACCACTGCCTAGGTTTCAGACTGGCTACTGAATAGTGTACACAGGCTGAAATCTTGTAAAATATTTCAGATCTGAAATCTTGTAAAACAAGACTTATATTAGAATCATAACCCATGGAAGACTGGTTGGAACTCAACCTGGTAGACTCTGATGAAAAAAAAAAAAAAATCAACATTCTCCATAGGATTTAGATAAAATCTAGAGTCTTGTAACATAATCATCCAAATGTCCAGGAAACAATTAAAAATTACTCAGCACATATGAAGAATTGGGAAAATCTCAATTTGTATGGAAAAAGACAGTCAACAGAAGCCAATACTTAGATGACACAGAATTTAAAGCAACTATTATAAAAACACTCCAACATGTAAGAACAAACATTCTTAAAATGAATGAGGGATTAAAAGTCTCAGAAAAGAAAAAAAACATATAAAGAAGAACCAAAAGGAAACTTTAGGATGGAAAAATACTACAACCAATATAAAAACCTCACTGGATAGGGCTCAATAGCAGAATGGAGATGACAGAAGAAAGAGTCAGTGAACTTTAATGTAAATCAATAGAAATTATAAAATCTGAACAATACAGAGAAAAAAGATTAAAAGTAAAAAAGAACATTTGACACTTTCCCATCAACTGGTGGGAAAGTGTCAAATATTCTAACGATCTTATCCTAGGAGTCCTAGGAAGAAAGGATATGGTGCATAGAAAATGTATGAAGAAACAATGGCTAAAAACTTGCCAAATTTGTAGAAAGGCATAAATCTAAAGACTCAAGAAGTCTAAGAAACCCCAAAGAAGATAAACCCAAAGAAATCCATGCCCAGATATATCATTACCAAACTGTTGAAAACTAAAGAAGAAAAAACAACATGTAAAGCAACCAGAAAAAAAACAACACTTCACTTATAGAATAACATGATTCAAATAGCCATAGATTTCTCCAGAAGGAAATGGAACATTTTAAAAGAATATTTTAAAAGAACTGTCAACCAACAATTCTATATGCAGTAAAAATATCCTTCAGAAATGAAAATGAAATAAAGACATTCTTAGGTGAAAGACACGGAAGAGAGACTTCATTGTCACCAGCTCTATTGCTTCAGGATGAGAAATGACACCAGACGGAAGCTGGAACATCAAAATTGAAGGAAGAACAACAGAAGTGGCACATACCTGGGTAAGTATGACAGACGGTTCTTCTCTTGAGTTCTTTAAATGTGTTTGATGGTTAAAAAACAAAATTATAACATTGTCTAGTAGGATTTCAGTGTATGTTGAGGTAACAAATACGACAATGGCAACATAAAGGAGGGAGGGTAATGGTGCCTACACAGTGGTAATATATCACTTGAAGTGCTAAATATTGATTCTACAAAGACTATGAAAAGTTGAGTATGTATATTTTAATCCCTAGAACAGCAGCTTAAAACTTACACAAAAGAGTGGTACATGGCCCCAGCCATCTTGAATTGCAGTGTCTCCACAGCACTTCTGTGAGCTGAGGTATCGGGCATAGCTTTTCGCTCAGGAATCTTTGGTTTGAAGCTGAGGGCAAGACCTCTGTATGCGGTACCCTATGAGCAAGTGAAACTGGACTAAACGCAATTGAGAAGAAAAAAAAGGAACTCATGTTCCCTTCTTCCTGCTGGTGTTCCCTTCTTCTGTCTGCGGTACTACAGTATCTGGTGCTACAACAAGTCATTCGCTGAGCTCTCATTGGCTGCTGGCAGCCAAAGTACCAGTTTACCCATCAGCACACTAACTCAGGAGGACCTTCAAGATGGCGGAGGAGTAAGACGTGGAGATCACCTTCCTCCCCATAAATACATCAAAAATACATCTAAATGTGGAACAACTCCTACAGAACACCTACTGAATGCTGACAGAACTCATACATCCCAGAAGGCAAGAAACTCCCCACATACCTGGCCGTGTGGCTGACAGGGTCTTGGTGCTCTGGCCGGGTGTCAGGCCTGAGCCTCTGAGGTGGGAGAGCCGAGTTCAGAACATTGGACCACCAGAGACCTCCAGGACCCACATAATATCAATTGGCGAGAGCTTTCCCAGAGATCTCCATCTCAACGCTATGACCCAGCTCCACTCAAAAACCAGAAAGATCCATAAAGACTGATAATGAAGGGATGGAAAAAGATATTCCATGCAAAAAGGAAATCAAAAGAAAGCTGGAGTAACAATTCTCATATCAGACAAAATAGACTTTAAAATAAAGACTATTACAAGGGACAAAGAAGGATACTACATAATGAACAAGGGGTCAATCTAGGAAGAAGATATAACAATTGTAAATATTTATGCATCCAATGTAGGAGCACCTCAATACATAAGGCAAATGCTAACAGCCATAAAAGGGGAAATCGACAGTAACACAATCATAGTAGGGGACTTTAACACCCTACTTTCACCAGTGGACAGATCAACCAAAATGAAAATAAATAAGGAAACACGAGCTTTAAATGATACATTAAACAAGATGGACTTGATTGATATTTATAGGACATTCCATCCAAAACAACAGAATACACTTTCTTCTCAAGTGCTCATGGAACATTCTCCAGGATAGTTCATATATTGGGGCACAAATCAAGCCTTGGTAAATTTAAGAAAATTAAAATAATATCAAGTATCTTTTCCGAGCACAACACTATGAGAATAGATACCAATTACAGGAAAAAAACCATAAAAAATACAAACACAAGGAGGCTAAACAATAGGCTAATAAATAACCAAGATATCACTGAAGAAATCAAAGAGGAAATAAAAGAATACCTAGAAACAAATGACAATGAAAACATGACGGCCCAAAACCTATGAGATGCAGCAAAAGCATTTCTAAGAGGGAAGTTTACAGCAATGCAATCCTACCTCAAGAAACAAGAAACATCGCAAATAAACAATGTAACCTTACACCTAAAGCAATTAGAGAAAGAAGAACAAAAAAACCCCAAAGTGAACAGAAGGAAAGAAATCATAAAGATCAGATCAGAAATAAATGAAAAAGAAATGAAGGAAACAGTAGCAAAGATCAATAAAACTAAAAGCTGGTTCTTTGAGAAGATAAACAGAAATGATAAAAATTCACAGGCGAATTCTATCAAACATATAGAGAAGAGCTAACACCTATCCTTCTCAAACTCTTCCAAAGTAAAGCAGAGGGATGAACATTCCCAAGCTCATTCTATGAGGCCACTGTCACCCTGATAACAAAACCAGACAAAGATGTCACAAAAAAACACTACAAGCCAATATCACTGATGACCATAGAGGCAAAAATCCTCAACAAACAATGGAATATTACTCAGCCTTCGAAAGAAACGAAATTGAGTTATTTGTAGTGAGATGGATGGAGCTAGATTCTGTCATACAAGTGAAGTAAGTCAGGAAGAGAAAAACAAATACCATATGCTAACACATATGTATGGATTCTAAAAAAAAAAGATGGTTCTGAAAACCGAGGGGCAGGACAGGAATAAAGACACAGATGTAGAGAATGGAGTTGAGGCCATGGGGAGGGGGAAGGGTAAGCTGGGACGAGGTGAGAGAGTGGCATTGACATATATACACTACCAAATGTAAGACAGATAGCTAGTGGGAAGTAGCCGCATAGCACAATGAGATCAGGTTAGTGCCTTGTGATCACCTAGAGGAATGGGATAGGGAGGGTGGGAGGGAGACACAAGAGGGAGGGTATATGGGGATATATGAATACATATAGCTGATTTATTTTGTTATACAGCAGAAACTAACACAACAGTGTAAAGCAATTATACTCCAATAAAGATGTTTTAAAAAAATAAAAAATATAAAAATTAAAATGAAAAAAATTACACAAAATAGTAAAAATGCAACAGGTAAATTAAAATAGAAAACTAAACAATGTTTAAATAACCTAAAAGAAAGGAAGAAAAAGGGAAATACAGAAACTAAAAATAGAGAGACGCAGAGGAAATGAATAATAAAACGGTAGACCTAAATCCTAAATACCAGTAATGACATAAAATGTAAATGAACTGAACACACTAATTAAAAGACGTGTTGTCAGAACAGATTTCAAAAATGACTCAATTATATACTGTTTATTAGAAACTCATTTCAAATATAATGACGTAGCTAGGTTACAAGTAAAAAATGGAAATATATATATTTCACTATTCCGAAGAAATCTGGAGTGGCTAGAGTAATATCGGAGAAATAAGATTTCAGAGCAAAGATAATTACCAGGGATGAAAAGGGACAATACATGGTGATAAAGGGGTAAATTCACACAAGAAGTCACGCAATCCTAAATGGATATGTACCAAGTAAACGAGCTTGAAAATGTACGAAACAAAAACTAACCGAGCTGAAACAAGAAACAGACAAATCTACAATAATAACTGGAGACTTCAACATTCCTCTCTCAGTAATCAATGGAACTGGCAGACAGAAAACCAGCAAGTATATAGTATACAAAACTAAGCAATACTATAAACAACTGGTTCTAATTGACATTTATAGAACACTCCAGCCCAAAACAGCAGTACATACATTCTTCTCAAGTGTACATGGAACCTTTACCAATATAAACCATATCTTGTGTCATAAGATAATTTTTTTTTAAATTTAAAAAGTTGGAATCATACAAAGTATGTTCTCTGACTATAACGGAATTAGACTAGAAATCAATAACAGAATGACTGGGAAAATTCCAAACCCTTGGAAATTAAACAACACACTTCTAAATAATCCATGAGTCAAAGAGGAAGTCTCAGGGAAATTAGAAAAATATTTTGAACTGAATGAATATCCAAATATAACATCAAAATTTGTAGGATGCAGGAAAGCAGTGCTTAGAGGGAAAGTTATACAATTAAAATGCTCATATTAGAATAAAGAAAGGTATCAAACCAGCAGCCTAAGCTGCTACCTTAAGAAATTAGAAAAAGAAGAGTAAAATAAACCCAAAACAAGCAAAAGGAAGGGAATAATAGAAGTAAGAGTATAAAGCAATGAAACAATAAAATTTAAAACACAATAGAGAAAAATCAGTGAAATTAAAACTTGGTTCTTTGAGAAGTTCAATATTATTGATAAATCTATACAGAGACTGCAGAGAAAGAGAGTGCAAAAATTACCAGTATTAGGAATGAAAGAGGAGTTATCACTACAGACCCTGGTCATAAACTTGACAATTTAGATAAAATGGACAAATTCTGCCAAAAACACAAACTACCAAAACTCACTCAAGGTGAAATATAGATCAGTTGAATAGCCCTAAAATTATTTTGAAGACTGAATTTGTAATTTAAAACCTTCTGTAAAAGAAATCCCTGGACCCAGACGATTTCACTAGCAAATTCTATCAAATATTTAAAGAGGAAATACAATGCATTCTATACCGTCTCTTCTAGAAAATAGAATAGGAGGGAACACTCCCCAACTCATTTTATGAGGCCAGCATTACTTTGATGCCAAAACCAGAGAAATATGGTACAATAAAAGAAAGCATGTGGAACAATATCTCTCATGAACACAGATGCAAAAATTCTCAACAAAATATTGGCAAATATCCAGCAGTACATAAGCACATGAAGAGATGCTCAGTATCATTGACCATTAGAGAAATGCAAATGAAATCCTGAAGAGATATAACTACATACCTAGAATGGCAAAATAGAATGGTGAAAATTAAAAACTACAGGCAATACCAAGTGCTTAGGACGACGCAAAACAATTGAGACTCTCATATGTCGCCAGTTTGGAAGGCCAAGTTGCACAACTACTCTGCGAAACCACTTGGCAGTTTCTTATAAAGCTAAACACACACTTAGCTTATGACCCAACAATCATACTTCTAGGGAATTACCCAAGTGAACGGAAAATGTATGTTCACACAAAAGCCTGTACGTGAATGTTTATAGCAGCTCTACTCATAATCATAAATACCTAGAAACAATCCAAATGTCTTTCAATGGATAAATGGGTAAATAAACTGTGGTACATCCCTATGGAATACTACTCAACTTAGCAATAAAAAAGAATGAGCTACGGACACCCAACAACTTGGATGAATCTTGAAGTTTTTATGACGAGTGAAAGAAGCCAATCTCAAAAGTTCTACATACTGCATGATTCCATTTAAATGAAATTCTATGAAGAATTTTATTTGAAAAATTAAAATGATAGTGATGGAGACAAATCAGTGTTTTCCAGCAGTCAGAGGTTAGTGAAGACAATGTTGTAACTTTTTTCCCATCCAAGTTCATGAACCACTTTGGGAGAAGGTCTGTGGGCTCTAGGTTAAAAACCATTCTGTGCTATATACTGTGTAGAAAAGTGTCTCTTTTTTGTTTATCCTTCTATGCCCTGAGCCTAGTAGAGTGGACTGGCATACAGTAGGCATTCAGTTATTTGGAGAATAAAAGAATAAATGAATGAACGAACTACGAAATGACTTATTAAACATAAAACGATGCATTGAGAGACTCTAAAGACTTTAAGAAAAATGGACACATTTTGTTTAACCCAACATATGCTCACTTTTGATAACTATGCCCTGGACCCTCTCCACTGACTCTCCTGTCTTGTGTTGTGGTACCTGCATTGTTTCTGAGCATCTCCTTCTTCCATCCTGTAGAGGGACCACAGTTAAATATACAAATCGTTTCTCCAGAATTATGCAGCTGTTGTCATCAAAATGGTAAATAACTGTCCAAAAAAGGTACACATGGGAACTTCCCTGGTGGCGCAGTGGTTAAGAATCTGCCTGCCAATTCAGGGGACACGGGTTCGAGCCCTGGTCCAGGAAGATCCCATATACCACGGAGCAACTAAGCCCATGCGCCACAACTACTGAGCCTGCGCTGTAGAGCCCGTGAGCCACAACTACTGAAGCCCGTATGCCTAGAGCCCGTGCTCTGCAACAAGAGAAGCCACTGCAATGAGAAGCCCACACACCGCAACGGAGAGTAGCCCCCGCTCTCTGCAACTAGAGAAAGCCCACGTGCAGCAACAAGGACCCAACACCGCCAAAAATAAGTAAATAAATTAGTTAATTTTTTAAAAAGTACACATGGGAATTGGTGTTTGAGATTTCTCATGACCTGTAGGGCAAGACTTAGTAGATGCAGTGTTGAGACAATAATGCAAACGGGAATCATTCAGGCTTAACAGGGAGTCTCGGGTGAGGGGCAGAACTGGGCAAGCACACATGGTACTTTGCATGAGGGGTTCCAATGGGAAATTTATGGAGACCTGAAAGCTAAAGTTGGAATTGGAACTGGAGAGCCCTTCTGCTCAGCCAGTAGCAGGGGCTGGTAGAGAACTCAATCACCAGAAGGTTCTGGAAAAGTTGCACAGACTGGATGAGTTGCTACACTTCACTGACCCTATCATGTACCAACACTCTCCTTGGTGATCCATAGACCTGAATAAAAGATTGGGAGAGGCTAATACCTCATTTCATTAAGTCAGGTCTAAGATGCCCTTGATTGTAAGCTCTACCATTATTTTATGCACCAATAAGAAAGGAAAATCACTTCCAATAGACTATGACAGGTGCCTTTAACAACAGTCCCGAGAGACATATGAATCAATCATATCAGATTCCTTTGAAATTAATTTTCATCTCTTCTGAAGGATTTGGCAATGAAGCAAATATTTTGATAATAGAAAGTAACACAGCTTCCCTGACTTTGTGGGTATCTTCCTTCCTGCGGTTTCTAAGGCACTTGGTTGTTCCTTTACAAGAAAATGTGGACTTATGATCATTCCTCTACAACAAGTGCTCTTCACTAATATCACATTGACATCCTACTGCTTGGCTTCTGTGCCTTTCTGAGTACAAAATAGCTTGTCATTTCAATGCTGAATCATAGTGAAAATTTTTTTGACGACATTCTGAATGACAGTTAAGTGCACAAGTCAACAGATGCACATACCTCAGCTGAAGTGAGGACAGTGTAAACAGCTATGACCAAGTGAATGCATACACAAAGGCCATGGCCTCCATGTCATGACCGCCAGGTGGCTGATGGCTTTTGAAAGGCACCATTGACTCAGGTGCACCGGATTCCAGAGATGTTAAGTTTTGCAAAACTGTATATCTTAGAATCAGTAGAATATGGCAATTTTGTTAGATTCCATGATTTGGGAGAGTTCTGCCCCTAAGACATGTTTCTTTTTTATAAATTTATTTTATTGAAGTACAGTTGATTTACAATGCTGTGTTAATTTCTACTGTACAACAAAGTGATTCAGTTTTATATATATATATATATAAAGACATATTTCTTGAATGTCCTCTGCCAGGAAATGTTCTAGGGCTACAGTGGAAGACAGGCTAGAGGACTCCCTTGACCACATGGAGCTCACATTAAGTAGGGAGAGCAGACAATAAATGAATAAACAAAAATAATCACATTTTTAAAGTGCAACGAAGGAAGTAAACGGGGGTGGGTTGAGATGGAGACTCACAGTGGGGTGTGGGTAGGGTGTATCGTGCATTTGTGATGAGCTCTCTGAGATCTTGCTGAATTCCAAGTAAGTCAACATTTGAATTTTGGTCTCTGAGAGTCATTCATAGCCTGCAGGGTGATCAACTGTTTCGAGGTTTGCCTGGGACTGAGTGGTCTCCTGGGATGTGGGAATTTCAGTCCTAGAGCGAGCATTCCCAGGCACACTGGCAAGGCTGCTCACCCGATAGAACCCAATAGGGGTTCTAACTCTGTTTCCTTTTAGTTTAATATTTGCGTTACTATTTCCATGTCTAACTTTGATACTAAACCTTCAACTGTGGCTTTTATTTTCTTTCACTTCCATCTCTCCTATTTTCATAGAAAGAGGTTAATTTGACAAACATGACTTAAATCTTATAGTTACTAAATCCATTCCATTCAGTCACTCAACAACACTGATTAAGTTCCTACTTAAAGCCCTGTAGGGGGCTACAATGATAGGTCAAGGTGGCTGCCAGGGGTGAGAAGACCTGTCCACAAATGGCTAGAGGAAGATAAGGTGGTAGCCTAAGAGAGCATCCACCACAGTCTCCAGAGGTTCAGAGAAGGTGGGTGGCTGGTAGAGCAGAGACAAGGAGGACAGGGAAAGCTGCTTTCATTTTGTAATTTTATTTTACTTTGGATAAACAATAAAAACCAACATCTCTGAAGAAAAGTAATTTTCTTTGCCTTTGAAATGAGTTAATGGCAAAAACAACTCCATTCTTTCATGTTAGGAATCATTTTGGTGTAGCTTTCTGTTTTTCAATTAAAAGGCTAGCTGAACTCTGGATTGCAAATGCTTTCATGAGTATTGGAAATATAATATGAAACGTATATTCTTGGCTTTCCCTTCCAGCAAGGGGCCCTCACATGGAGAAGTCATTTTCGTGTCTGTATACAAATGGGGTGATTAGGTTGTCAGCGATATTACAATCCTTATTAGTTTTCACAAACCCTCAGTGAACTTCATGTGTGATCTCTGCCTTCAGTTCAGGGTTGACATGTAATGACTCACACACCTGCTGGAATATTCCAAAACTACCGTATGAGTCCTTTGCTTCCCTCTTACCCCTCTGCAGCTCGTTTTCCCATCATAGCTCGTAAACATACTCTTTAACGACTCATTGCCTCGAATGCCATGACCAGACTTAGAAGCGTTGTAGTCTGAATGAAGCAATCAAACTCTCCACTCCTGTTTATTGTTATTTTTTTAAAGATAAAAGTTGTCAGATGGAAATGGGGGTGTTAATTCCTTATCCTATTCTAAAACTTTTGCTCAGATATGCCAAGAAAAGAGAATGTAAGTGTGAGAGTGTGTGTGTGCGCTTGAAGCAATAGCTTAGAGGAGACCAAAAAACCTTAAAGTAAAATTTGGAAGCAACATTTAAATTAGGTATGCTTTACAGGCTGATGTTATTTGAAATCCGAAAGCTGATGTCAAAAATAGATTTCCCTTTCTTTCCAGAGTGTGGCAAAAAATAACCACATGCCTTCTTGGACTCCTGACTCTCACCCCAAAGGGTTTTCTTGTATAGGAACCAACAATTCCTTGGATGGAAACGCTGGATAGGCTAGTCATTATTTTGAGATTCAGAAGATTGCAGATTCTTGGCAGACCTCGGTTGTTTTTCTAGTAGTAGGCAAGTGGTTGGACAAAAAGCAAGAAACGGATCCATGTTGCTGGCTTTGGGTTCTTTGAACAAATGAGACAGGTGAGTAGCGCCTTGCTCGTCCCCCCTCTTTGTTTGGAGAGGAAAGGTCGTGGTGGCTCCGATCCTGCCGTGGGCTTTTGGTTTCCTGGAAACAATGGGTCCCTTCCCCTTTGCCTTTGGGGTTACCGGCCACTTGAGGAAGACCTAAGCGATGTCTGCCTTTGCCAGCACAGCTCATGGAGGGGTTAGAAATAGTAGGATTGCTTGTGGAGGGAGAACAATCACTCCATTGTCAGATTTTTTTTTTTTCTTTCTCACTCTTCATCCAAACGCTGGGTTGCTTTGTAGCACAGTTGGAGATACTGTGTTGAGAAGCCTTTGCTCATGGCAACGTTTCCTCGCTTCGTTTTCTGCTGCTTCTTGCATTGGAAAATTCCATGCTTTAACACTGGGATTATATGTCACCATTGCTGAAATCATAGACAGAGTCCACTTAATTGGCTGCAAGCATGAGAGATAGCCAGAGAGAATGGGAGACGCAGAGCGTTCCCTTGTATAAAGAGAGGATTGAACGAGGTCAGTGAACCAAAGAACCAGCAGGTCACAAACCCTCAGGGGGTCATGAAAATCTTCCCGGGTTTCCTGTCTTTAGAAGCAAAAATGATGCCTGTTAAAATTTTTTAAAAAAGAAAACGTATTTAAGGTTGCCCATAATCGAGGTGGGTGAGGTATTTGAGGGCCCATTATTCTAATACTTTGTATATTTTTGAAAATTTCAGTGAGAGAAAGTTTTTAGAAAGTATGTAAATACTTCTATTTTTCATCTCAGAACGATCTCAGAGCCCGCGGGTGGGTATCATGTACACATGCGCGGCAGGGAGGGGGGCTCGACTGAGCATGCTCGCTCTGGAGTGGCCTCGGCCGATTTCACGGGGAGCTGAATCCCCCGCTCCCACCACAAGGCTTCTAACGGAGGTATTGATACGGTTTCCAGTGGCCTTTATTCTTCGCCATATGTTCTTTGGTCCATATCCTGAATGGATCATTTGTTAAAGACTAGAAGCATTAGCAACACAGATGCTGAAATTCATGTTAATAATTCAGTAAATTGCCTGACGATAATGTTCACTTTATCTAAATGTGGTCTTTTCTGCGTCAAAATCTGTCCCTCTGAAGAGGCCCCTGGACCTCAGCAACAGTGTTACAGAAAGAAAAGACAGTGACAATTATGTCTAAATTTGGTTTTCACTTAATCAAGAACAAACGATCATACAGAAGTGACTATAAATAGCGACTAGTTGATTTTTTATGCACAAAATATAAGAATTTCAGACATGAGGTCATGAAAGCAAGTTTTGATGCTCCAAACCTATATTTTAATGTGAGTGCCAAACAGCTAACACAAAGTAACTCTTTTATTCACTTCCTCCTTGTATCTGATGGCCTTGATGGTGGTGATCATAAAACGTACTGTTTAGTCAGTGTTTCCTAGTGACACTGGGTGCAGAAATGGTACAAGTTTCTAGAAATAGGGCATGTAGGCACACTGGAAGGTTTCTGGGTTTTAGAGACACTCCTGAAATCCAATGTTAATCCTCACATTTAATTAAATGTTTAAATATGCTGAATATTAAAGATTATACTAATATGAGATTTATAATATATGTGGATAAAATATAAACATGTTTTTTTACTCCTAGTTTCTTCTTTTTGATAGTACACCATCTTGGACATCTTCTGTGCATGTCTCTTACCTTCTGGCCCACCTTTGATGCCAGCTGTTGCTGGGGAACCAGCTTTGTGCAGGTGCAACCCGATGGTGCCTTGTTTCAGCTGCACCCTGTGTCTCCCTTTCAGCCCTGGCCTCCTCTGGGACGGTATGCTGATATACATGTGTGTGCAACCTGGAAGTTGTGAGGGTGTCAGCACTTCATGTGACAACGCTCCGAAAGGGAATAGGAGTCTATGGGTTAATGCTTCTCTTTTTCTTCCATCAGGCTGAAAATTCTGATGTGCATTCTACACAGCTTCTTAGAGGGTCCTTGCCAGAGACGTGATAGACCACACGGCCACCTTATCTCCCCCCTTCCCCCCTTCACTCCCTCCTGCCCTTGACTCCTGTCTGCTGGGACCACTCTCCAAAATAACCTTCCTTTACAAAAGCTCTGCTTTCTGTAGGGAACCCAGGGTACAGTAAGATGCTAGGATACACTAGAATGAAGACAGAAGACGAATTGCTAAGGGATTGGTTGGGTTCTCTATGTCTGTGAATGGGGTTCAAAGAGAAGTCTGGGAAGCCCTGGACCAGATGGCCATTGGAATCATGGCATGTAAAATTAGAATTGTCAGGTCCCCATCCAGCTCTAACAGGTTCATGAGTGCCTGAGTCTTACACGAAGAACAGTAGGAGAAGATCCCCAAGCCTTGTCAAGCCTGTTGAACAGCTGTGAGTACGTGTGACATCGAGGAGAAGCAGAGAACAAAACCAAACAGTGCAGAAACATTCAGAAATCCCACTACCCTGGGAGACTTCTGCACCGTTACTAGATCTAATTATAAAACTGCAAGTGTTGCTGGCCTATTAGAAGGAAATTGTTGATCTCACTCTAGGCATGGTGTCTGTCTACAAGTAAAAGTGGAGGAGACCCAGTCAGGGAGGGCTTCTTTGCTTCTGTCATGATCCATTCCAGGGAAGCGTGGCCTTTGCATCAGCCAGGTTGTTGGCTGGACACTCGGGATTCTGAAAATCTAGTTGCCTCCCTGCACCTGTATGATCTAATACAGTACTTCCGACCCCTGGATGAGACCCTCTTTTTCTGAAGGCACATTTCCACATGGGGGAGGTTAAAAATTCCACTTCTTGGATCCCACCCCAGATCTTGAGGAATCTGTTCTGATAAGCCTTCCAAGTGATTCTGATGCCGGCTCAAGTTTGAAAACCATGGCCCCGGGGCTTTCCCTTCACACCCTGGCTTTCGAGCTTTGGTGGTCTTCAATATTGATTTCACACTCCTTCCCGGAGAATGGGCTTAGGGAACAAAAGATTACTTGATTAGCCAAGAGATCAGAAAGGGGCTAGGACTGTGTAGGCAGCTACCCAATGTACAGATTATGCTCTGGACTTTGGAAGTCAGCTGCTTGGAATATGAGCTGCCTTCCTGGGAGTGATAGATATGTTCCCATGCCAGCGTATTTAATCCTGAATCCAGCTGAAATATTGCGGCATCACAATGAAATAGGGCAGATCGCGATGCACCTGTAGCATTAGAAACCAGTCAAAACAGAATAGGGCAATAAATGAAACAGGGATAGTATTTTCTTTATGCTAATATTGGTGGTGGAAGGAAAGGTTGATTTGGAGGCGGATGAAGAGGTAAATGGGGATTTGTCAAGATTATGACGGAGTGGCTGGCCTTTCTCTTTAGAATGTCATGAGACTAATTCCTTTTGTTAGATTTGTCTTACACGTGGTTCTGGACTGTTAATTTATCTTTTTCTGAAGTCAAATTTCTCACTAGGAGGGAGGTAAAGAATGCTGAGACAAGTTGGCAAGAGTTGAAAAGGAGAGGGGAAAGAGTAAGGGAATCAAAGAGAATGTGGGCTTGCTTTTTATTAACACGAGCGTCAACGGAGACAAAATTAACTTGTGAGCAGTGAGAGATGGATGGGCAGAGAGAAGACAGAAAGCAGGCCAGCTGACCACACAGTTTGTGAGCTCCTGTTCTGGAAGTGTTCCCTCCCGTCATATTGTCCTTAGAATTGGCCCTTAATAGTCACATTTCATGTCATCTTGTTCCGTCTCTGGCCACAGATGGGCGGCTGACCAGAGGCCTTGACAATGACTACTGATATGGTGCAAGAAGATGAGCTGGACCAATCCGATGTCCCCCTTTTTCCTTCTGGGCATTCGAACTCAGAGATAGCCAGAATGTTTGTCCAATCCTTGATGGAAAGAAGTACATGGCTGGCTGTGAGCACTTTACATGTTCTCAAATCAAATGCTTCTAGCTAGGTTTCCTGTGGTGGCTAAAATACTTTCTTTGGGGGTTCAATATCCATTTATTAACCATTCTATTTTTGTGCCATACAAATTATCCTTGCTGATGGTTGAATGGCTGGATTTGGGGAAGTGTGGTAGCCCTAATAGAATTAATTAATTGAATAATATTGCCTGACAAATGACTCTGTATACCAAAGAGGGATTGAGACTTAACTGCTGGTGTCATTTATCTCTCTATTTGCACCCCAACAATAAGTGACTCGTTTCTCATTAACGCTGGGTCATCTTCCAAAAGGAAGAAAAGAGGCCAAAATATCAGGGAGGGAAAGAAAAATCGATGTCTTTTTTCCCCACCTCATTATCCCGATAGATCATAACAGACTCTGTTAATTAAATGGGCAGCTTTAACTGGCTGACTCCTGTCCAGCAATTACCTCAGAGAAAGGCACCACCGGGAGCGTTTCCTTCCCTTGGGGAGGATATGAAAGGAGGTCTGTAACAAAGGAAGGGATCCTTCCCCGGCCATACTGGGGGGATCACAGGTGTCAAGGCGAATTTCTGGACTGGAGGGCTGGAGCTGTTTCAGGGGTGTCCCATTATGGTGACGGTGGGGTGTCTGACGCTGCCCTCCTAATCTAAGGCTTAGGTCAATGTCTCCGGTGCCTCCAATCCCCTGGGAAGATTAGAGCCTAATTAAACAGGGGAACAGGTGTAAGAGGGCCTGATTTAATCTGGCCAAATTAATTGCTGAGATTGGGCTTGCATTTGGTAACTGGAAACAGTGAATTAACTACAGCTGGAATACAGCTAATCCCTCAGTATTGCTGTGTCTGTGTATAAAACAGACTGGACTTGCTGGGAACACAAACAAAGAGGGATTTGAAGTGAAGGTACAGTGCATCCTGGCCTGGGAAAGGCCGGACAATGAACCTCGCCACAGACGGAGGCCATAAGTCTCAGACTAGGACAGTCCTGGTTTATGCCCATTGTCCCTGCAAAATTATTAATGGTACCCCCCTTTCATTCTTATAAAACATCCCGGTTTGGACTATAAATAAATAGTTACCATACTTCAATGTCAGTTTTAAGCTGCCTTTTATTTCTCTACCCAAAGAGTGATGTTATAGGTTGAATTGCGTTCCCCCAAAAGATGTTGAAGTCCTAACCCCTGTACCTGTGAAAGTGACCTTATTGGGGAATTAGGGTCTTTGTAGATGACCAGCTTAAGAGGAGGTCATCTGGGTGGACCCACATCCAATATGACTGGTGTCCTTATAAAATGGGGAAACTGGGACAGAGACAGACGTGCACGCTGGGAGAATGCCATGTGACGACAGAGGCAGAGATTGGGGTGATCTTCTACAAGCAAGGGGTGCCAAAGATGGCCGGCAAACCTCCAGAAGCTAAGGAAGAGCCAGGGACAGATTCTCCCTCACAGCCTCAGAAGGAACCAACCCTGGGGACACCTTGATCTCGGACTTCTGGCCTCCAGAGCTCCGAGCCAATCCATTTCTGCTGTTCTAAGCCATCCATCTGTGGTATGTTGTTATGGCAGCTCTTGCAAACGAATTCAAGTGGGTACTGGTTTCAAAGCATCTGAAAACCCTCTCATTGTTCTTAGTGTTTACAGTCCATAGACATGAGCCCTCTTGGTGGCAAAGCCTGGATGCAGCTCTAGGCTGAGGAGTTGGTCAGTGAACAAGCACCGATTTCTCAGGGCGAGGTGCTGGGGAGACGGTGAGGGAGACAGACCTGGTTCCTGGCCTCTGGGAGCCAGCAGTATGGTGGGAAGGGAGGCAGCACGGATGACCTTGTACTTGATTAGTTAACTATGAATTTCTATCGAGTGTGCTGAGGTGGGGAGAAGGCACGTCCCTGGGGGTGGCACCCCAACCTGGGCTGGAAAGAAAAAGGCTCCCTGAGAAAGGGACATCTGAGCTGACCTGCGAAGCAAGGTTACTTGGATAAAAAAATGGGGAGAGGGGAGCACACGTGAAGGCTCTTGGGCAAGAGGGAGCAAGAAATGTACCCCGCATGTCCAGAGAAATCCACCACCAGCAGCAGAGAGAGGACCCGGGGGAGGGCTAAGCTGTTATTCATCTCAGCATTCACCACCTCATCCATCACAGATTTAAGGCACACTTACCTGTACCAGACCCCGAGCTAGGGGCTGGGGGGTTCCAATGGCAGAGCCCAACATGTGAACGGCCAACCAAGCAGTGGACGGCCCAGGGCTGGGGAAGATGTGGGAACAGCCGGAGAGAACGAAGCCATGACTTCGGTCCGGAGAGCTCAGAGCAGTGGAGGAGGCTGCCTCTGAGATGAATCTTCAGGAAAAGCTTCATGCAGTGGCTAGAAAAAGAGATGGGAGAAACCGAAAATGTTAATCCCGGGTTAAGAAGAGGAGGACCCTTTGGTCCTGGATCTCTCTGGCCAGTAGTTTTCAGGTGACTGAGCTTGGAGAGGTCACATGTCACGTCCAGAAACACTAATTCTTTCTAAGTGTAGAATCTGGGTCGCTGCTTGTCTAGGTTACATTCAGGTACATGGCAGGACATTTCAGAACATTCCACAGAACACCTTTGCGATGGTTCCTTGTCCCTGAGGCCTCATGCCCCACATCCTTGGACCCGGATTCCCAGGATGTATGATGGATGCCATCTTGAATCTAGGTTTTCGTCCCCTTGGCCAGAGTCTGAGGAAGTAATTGAATCTGTAGACTCAGTCCATGCTGTGCCTGTATGTTTGAGCTCTTAGCTTTGGCAGTTCTAGTGCAGTCCAATCAAAAGGGGTCATTGAGAGTGCCATTTTCAAGGTGGATTTCTAGATTGGATGTTAGAGGCACCGTTTGTCTTCTCTAGTTGACTCCAATTATCTGTTTCTGGTGGGCCCAGGACAAAAAGTTTGGGTAAGGCAGAACAGGGCTCCCATTCTGTAGGCATGGCATTTATTATGTAAGCATACAGGTCTGCATTTCAAAATGAAAAAAACAATAATAATTAAAGTTTCTCTAGGCTTCTCGTGTCCAAACCACTCTTGCAAAACCACCTTTGGATGAGCTTTAAGTGTCAAAAATCAGAAACATGTGGATTTAATTTCCCTTGAAATACACCAGGGGGACAAGGGGTGGTGGAGCTTGGCAGCCAGCTTCTTAGGGTTTGCCAAAACCCAAACATCTCACACTCTGTGACAGCCATCCTGCTGGCCCCCAGCAGTCTCATCTGGCCGGTCCAGCCACTGCATTTCTCCTGTACCATCTAGGTTTTCTCTAACCATTAGGCCGTTCTCTTGGTCCATTTTAGCTGCCAGAAGGATGCTGTTAACACCACCCACATGCTTAACAGGACTTTGGAAGAGGGACCAATCCTGCAATGAGGTGTCAGGTTGGCTCTGGTCTTATCTGGACCAACAGGCCATCTTTGCAGCCATTACTGTGATTTTAAACTCCAAACCAACTGTGAGAGAGGTTTTCCAGCTTGGTTTTCTGGATGGGAAAATATTTTGCTTTTATGGAGGATGATGGTATCAGGTCCCAAATGTATTAGGTTTCCCTATCAACCAACACTTACATATATCATGTAAAACATGTACATACCCTGCAAAGACCACAGCCATCCTAACATTAGGCTCCATGGTAAATATAAGCCCACAAACCTCCTGGGGAAATAAAGAATCTTCCCTTCAGGGAGAGGAGCCCCACAGTCCAGTAGGTCTGATGTCTCCCTGAAACCCCCAGATCCTGGCCTACTAATTTAACAGTGAAGATGTGCTGACAAGGTCTGTGTTATTTTTCTTTCTTGATATTAATGCCTCTCTTTTTCCTCCTATCTATGTCCAACAGTCTCTTTTGCCTAAAATAATAATAAACGTTAAATGTAAGAGACAAATCTAACCTTTAAAAAGTACCTTTTTGCATCCAAAACAACTAATGCTTTGGTGCCTGCTATGTGTCATGTACGTACATATGCTGACTCTTTCGTTACCCCCGTCTTCCCAGAGAGGCATTGGCGGCAGCCCCGGAGAGACTCGAGTAACCTGCAAATCACACAGCCAGCAAGTAACAAAGCTAGAGCTTGGCCTTGGGCTGTTGGGCTCCAGAAACAGGCATTCTTTCAGTACTCATGCTGCCTTTTACTCCATTGTGATGGTTCATTTTATGCGTCAACGTGACTGGCCCACAGTGTGCCCAGACATTTGGTCAAACACTATTCTGAGTGTTTCTGAGAGGGTGTTTTTGCATGAGATCAACATTTAAATCGGTAGACTGAGTAAGAAGATTGCCCTCGCTGGTAGGAACGGGCCTCATCCAATCAGTTGAAGGCCTGAATAGAACAAAGAGGCTGATCCTCCCCTGAGTAAGAGAGAACCCCTCCTGCCCGACTGCTTGAGCTGGGACATCAGCTCTGTCCTGCCTTTGGACTTGAACTGAAACATCGACTCTTCCTGGGTATTGACCCCACCGGCCTTTAGGCTGGAACTTCACCAGTGGCTCTCCTGGTTCTTAGGCCTTTGGACTTACACTAGAGCTACACCATGGGCATTCTTGGGTCTCCAGCTTGCCAACTCAGCCTACAGATCTTGGGACTTGTCAGCCTCTATAATCACAGGAGTCAATTCCTTATAATAAGTCTCTCTCTCCATCTCCATCTCTATCTCTATATCATCTTGGTTCTATTTTTCTGGAGGACCCGAATCCACTCATTTCTTATTTGATCTACTAAACAATCCTGTGAGGTGCGTGGGTCAGGTACTGTCACCTGGAAGGTGAACATGAGTGCATGCAGGTTCACACGTACACGCACACACACGTACGCAACACACTTCACACGTACTTTGGGACACAGATCAGAATCCAGGTCTGCTCATGCCTTTTCAGTGCTTCATCCCCAAGGCATCCACCTAGCAGCCATGGATGGCAAAGCTGGGTCACTTAGAGTCATTTATCTCCAGACTTGTGACATCAAGTCCTCTTTTATGCAGAAAGATCTGCCTCTGAGTACTGGCCCTACAAAGGAGCCACTGCAACTTTTTTGTTCTTCAAATTCCACATTGTAAATTCCCGCTACAGAAAGCAGTGCAACGGGGGAGGAATCATACTTCCCAAGTTCCCACCTGGACACACACAGTAAATACAGGGAAGGGATGCTGGAGAATAAAATTACTCTCTGAAAAACTGAGTCCCAAGTGGGACATGGATATCTGACTAGTAGAACTTCTGTGTAGGCGAGACAAACTCTCATTGTCTTTGTTAGTGGATGTAATCTCCGAGGCCGTTCAACGTATCACAGCCTTGATGCCACTGGCACTTGGTGAGTACTCAGTCCGTTCTCTCTCAAGGCTTTCTGTTTTATCAAGCCACCCTTGTCTCAGAGTGAAGGAGAACTCGGGTTCTGCCCCCGCCCCCTCTTACCTTTCCAATGTCCATGCTGGCGGTTGAGCTGTTAAACTTAGAAGATGTATCCTGACTCTTCATTGAAGGGAAGATTGGTGAAGGAGTGTTTAAACATCTTCAACTGCTCTTATCAAGCGGTCAAACGTTCAGGAGGCGGCAGCTGTGGCCTTTGACTGCTGTTTCTAAGTAGCAGAGGAGAATTCTGTTCTGGGCTTCAGCAGCCACAAGATCCCCGCACAATCCTCTCACCCTCCCCCTTTCTCCAGCCTCCCATCCCAAGCATGTTTGTGTTGACACTTCTGCAGGAAATGGATGGGGGAATGGCGCACCCCCGTGAGGCGTGCAACTCCCCTCACACACCTACCTCTGGTTCTGCAGGAGCCGAGAGGCTGGTGGCAGAGAAGGATGGCTGGGAAGGAAGGGCTGGGACCGATACTGCAAAGATGGGAGAGCAGGTGGGACCCGGTGCCTGCAAGCATGGAGCTTTGGTTTGAATTCATGACATCTGGCAAGTTCGCACCTGGGGACAATGAATGCAGGAATCCCTGGACTGAATAAGTGGATGGGATTCAGTTTGGCCAAGAGGACAGAAGAAAGTTCTCATCCTTTGAAAACCTCTGTCTCTCCCAACCCCTTAGTCCTAGAACAGTATCATTTTCAAAAGGTCTGGTTTGGGCTTCATACCGGGAACTAGTTACTGTGAGCAGTGAAGAAGAAAAGAGCATTTTCCATTTAGAAAATAAGCCTCAAACTCTAGTTCTGCCTGAAGCCCAAAGCTTCTGACTTCCACCAGCTTCCCTCTAATGAATAATGGGTAGTTTTTCATACTTTGAAAATCGCTGCTTTTTTCTCTGCCAGTTTAGTAAGCTCTCGTAAGGGGGGTTGAACAAGAAACGCTGTCTCATGGAAGTGGTTTTATTTCCATGATACCCACATACAAGCTTGTTTTCAGAGTGACTCAAATGTGCTGGACAATGTACTCTGAATCGAGGGGGAAATGGAGACGACTGAAACGTTTGCTTTGAGGGAAGAAACCAAGCAAAGAGATCTATTCATTCACATTGACCTTGGAGATAGATATCAAGTAATGCTGTTGTTCTGCGCTAATTATTTGCTGAGGGGCAAGCAGGGCTCCTGTTCCATGTGTGGTAGTTGTGATCCTCTCCCACGGGGAGCCTCAATGTCAAATGCTGTTCCCAAGCCAGCCGGGACGGTCCTGGCACTGCCTGGTCTCATTCCATCTCGGCAGAGTTGTCCTTCTAGCCAGCCAGCCCTGGTGTCATTGGGAACAGCACAGAATAACATATACCTGGCTGTATAAAACTGGTGGCTTTCTACCTGGTTCCCTTCTGGAATATTTGCAGCAAAGGGGTCTGATTGCACACCAGATGAACCTAGCTGGCCTTTAAAAATATTGATTCAAATTGAAATCACTAAAAGAAAATTCAGATGCCTAGCCCCACCTCAGATCCACGGAATAGAATCACCTGGGAATGGGGCCTGGGCGTGAGCATTTCAAAAATCTTCTCAGGTGGAGGCTTGTAAGGTGCCAGGGCCAAGAACTCCTGAGCTTGAGACACGGAAGCTGTCTCTAGACTGTGTTTCCTGGGATCCTGAGTCTGTTGTCTCTGCAGGTGGTGCTGTGATATTCGTCGGTGTGGCATAAGGGCCACTAAAGGGTGCTCATGTCCCTGGGATGAGGCTTCACTGTTTTCAGGTCCTGTTAGGGAAACAGGCATTGTGAGGGCTAAGCCCACCTGGCAGGGGACACACACACACACACACACACTCTTCCCAGGTTGAAAGGTCCCACATTGGTCACCTGGCTGGAAATGCAGGTTATCCAGTAACCATGGGAACTGCACTCTTGTGACCTCAACCTGTAATCTAGGGAATGTTTCTCACCCATATTCTGGTTTCTCATTGATGAAAAGGGTACTTATGTACTCCACAAACTCAAAGCATACATACAGAGCTCGTGTGGCTATCTTAGGATCCAGCAAAGCAGGCTTCAGGATAAGGAGTATAGCCAGAGGTAAGGCTCCCCGAAGCTCCCTTCCCATCCCCCTTCACCCACCCCTCCCCACCCTCACTGCTGTGGCCCTGACTGGATCCTTCAGACCCTGCGGTTCAGCTGCATCCACAGGGACAGGGATCTCGGTAGCGGTGCCTGGGGCCACCCCTCTGACCGCGCCCCCCAGGACCTCTGACGTGCCATCGCCTCCCCAGACCCCGCAGCTCCTGCTTGCACGGCCCCGCCACGCTGGATTCCTTCTCCCGCTTTTTCTCCCTCCTCTCATCCTCCAGGCCCTTGGCATCATCTCATCCAGGGGTTTAGCTTTTACAAAAGCAGGGAAGGATCTTTGCAGCTGGCCCGTATCCCCTAAGCCAGGAAGCGTGAAGCTTGGCTACCAGCTGAAAATGAGTGTGGGTGGGGAAGAAGGTTCAGGCTAAAATTTGTATTTTAACAGCCGATCCTGCCGTAATGTCGTGCCACGATCCCCAGGTGCCCACCAGCGGCGCTCATGGCTTCTGCTCTGGGCTGTTCCAGTCTCTGGGTCTCTGTTTGTTTGGACAAGAACTGC
This sequence comes from Neophocaena asiaeorientalis asiaeorientalis, assembly GCF_003031525.2. Lineage (NCBI taxonomy): Eukaryota > Metazoa > Chordata > Mammalia > Artiodactyla > Phocoenidae > Neophocaena > Neophocaena asiaeorientalis. Next base: position 2,946,076 of record NW_020174642.1, read on the forward strand.
AGAGGTGATTGAGTTTCTTATCCGCCCTGCCCCCTCCCACCCTGCCCCCAGCCCACTCAGACTAACCTGTTTAAGGCAGCCCTCACTTTTCCCAGGGACCTCCCAGCTCACTCAGAAACCTTCTGTTGAATTGAGCAGAACTGAGTTATTCCCTCTGCAGCAGTGTATGGGTGTAGATTTGACTTGGGGACCAAATCCCCACTGGAGATGTTTGGTCCTGACCCTTCTCTGCTAAGGGAAGACAGCTGCTCTTACTCAGCAATACAGATGTGTGCTGTCTTATGATGCAGTTGTGATGCTGGGGCGACGAGGAACCCTACTCCAAGTGAGTTCTGTGGGCCAACAGCACTGCGTCATCTGACAGCTTCTTAGTGATGCAGATTCTCAGCTGACCCCAACCTTGTCGCATAAGGACCTGCATCTTCATAAGATCCCGGGTAGTTTGTACACACATTAAAATGTAAGAAGCACTGCCCCAGAGCATTCAGGTCCCCTCGATAAGAATGGAAACAAGATGCTTCCATTGTTTAGAAACATTTTTCACAATTAGGAAAAACAATCATGAAGAAATTTTGCTTATTAAAGTAGCAAAGATTCAAAATAGAAAGAAATTATACCAATATCTTTGTCACTTTTGTTACCAATACCTTCCCTGGGAAGTTTTAGGACAATCTGCAGAATTGTTCTTTAAGGGAACAATTTCATTTCTGGGACTTGATCTTGTTAAAATTTAGGTTGTGATGTAGCTTCAAGGATATAGCAAAAAGGATTTTCAGACAACGGTTTAGTTGTTCTCATCTTCTTCCTTAGTAACAGAACCCCAGTTTTTTGGGGGAGGCGTGAGGTGCTTAGCTAAAAATGTTTTCTGGACTCTTTGCAAATAGAGGTGGACGATGAAGTGCAGGCAGACATCATTCAGAGGCATCTCCAGGAAAGCTCTTTATGAGGGGAATCAGCTCAGTTGCCAGCCCCCTTCTGACCTATGACTCTGCCCCCCTCCCCCCTTTTATCTTGATGGGATTTTGGAGACCCGTTAGCCACTAACCTAATGTCAGCACTTCCTCCTTCCAGATTTGTCGTTATATGAGGAAAAAAAAATCCTAGTTTGTTTAAGTTGTGGTGGCTCAGGAATGTGATATTTGCATCTGAACACAACTCCTAACTTACGTACAACCTAACTGTCCAAAAAGAGAGCTTTGGGTAATACGTTATCATTTATCCACGCAATGAAGTGCCATGTGACAGAATCAGGTTGAACTGCGGTTTCAAATTATTTCTAGTAGTGGACACCTCATCCTTTTAATATTCAGTCTTTCATAGGATCCTACTATACAGAACTGTGAAAAGTAGACTATTCTGGGTGAACCGAGGGTGGGAACTCATATCTTCTCTTCCACCTGCAAAGTCTACTCTCCCTTCTGTGCGGCCCTGAAGCACCTTCACTAGTCTCTAGCATTTGAAAACCATTGTTATAGTTATCTCTTTATCTACATGAAAAAAATACGAGGTCTTGTTAAACAAAGAAAACAGTTTACCAATCAAATCATGGTATGATCCAATTTCATATTTAAAATATACTTTATATTTATATACTATATAAACACACACACACATATATATTATATATACTATATATATAGTATATATATACACTAATTTTCCCAGGCTTCCCCGGTCTTTGGAATAAATGGAGTCACATTAATCATAATTACTCAGATTCCCCTGGCTGGTGACCTCATTTGCATAATGGTAGTACTTTCCTCCTCAGTCTTCCCCAGTTCTCTCTGAGCGGGCTTAGGGACGTTTCCTACCTAGTAGGACCATAAGCCCTAAAATTCTCTCTCTGGCCTCTTGGTTTCCATCATGGGCAGAGGTGCACGAGGACAGTCCCAGCCCTCACTCTTGCAGCTGGCGCCTCAGAGAGGTCTGCCACAGGCGCATGCCTCACTCTGCTACACGCACTTGCCTTGGTCCTGTGCGGTGTGGGTCAGCTGCGTTCTGCAGAGAAGGAGACAGATGAACAGGGGCTGTTCCACAGGGCTGGGCTGTGGTTCTGGGCAGGCTGGGGACCAGTGGCCATGCCAGCAGTCACGCTGGCCTCATTTTCTACATGCTGGCTGACCCCATGCCCCCATGCATCTAGCACCAACCTCATAGCTCTCTCCACGCCCAGGTGAGCTCATGGGGGCGCCCAAGCTCATCCTTCTCTGTTGGTCCCCCATAAGCGTGAAAGTACATGTACATGCACGCGAGTATTATTAAAGCAGTGTAAATTAGAATTTAAATTTTTAATGGTAATAATTCCCGAATGGCAAGAGCAGGGTGCTTAAATGTTTAAAAAGTTTTTTTCTTGCTTACTTGTGTTTTTTGAATTTCTGCAATAAGCATGTATTCCTTATATTGAAAGAATTAAGATGCACCTGAAATCAGTTATGACTCCAAATCACGGAATCCTCTTAATTGCTTTGTATATTTAACTGTGAGTTTCCTGCCATCCCAGGACGGGGTAGGATTGGGGAGGGAAGGGGGGGGTGGCAGGGGGTGGCAGGGTGGCGCGAGGGCATATATACAATGGGCATAAAAGAATCATGTAGAACTGTGATTTCAAGTTACTCCTAGTAGCAGACGCCTCCCCTTTTTTACATTCAGTCTTTCATAGGCTCTCAGTATCTATATACTGTTAACAGTTAACTGTATTGTGTACCTATATCTTTTTTCTGGCTTTATTGAGATATAATTGACATACAACATTGTTTAAGTTTAAGGTGTGCACATGTATGGCATCGATACACTTGTTATCTCTATCTCTTATCTTTTTATCCATGTGTGGACAAAAAAAAAAAAAAGTTGCCTGCCATTTCAGTAAACAACGACTATTGCCAGCCATCAAGCCATCAGCCACTGCAGTCAGCCCAGTGGTGCACGCTGAGGGGCATTCAGGTTGGAGAACAGGATACTGGCCCTAGGTAGTTAACATGCATATCAAAGGAATAGTTTTGATGAGCCCAGACTCTTGCATCTTCCCATACATAGAAAAGCACAAAAATTATTAACTTGGATGTCTGTTTGCGATTAGCTGTAATCTTTTGATGTTTGACTACTTGTTTTCTCCAAGGATATAAAAACTGTATATCCTGGCTCCTCCCTTACTTCTTCAGAACGGTTCCTCAGAGCCATCTGAGAGGCTGTCTCATGGGCTATAGTTCTCAGTAAGCACCCCGAATAAACCACAACTCCCAACTTTTAGGTTGTGTGGTTTATTTTTTCTTTTCAGTTGACACATGAAAGGCTGAAGAAAGTCTGAAGACAATGCTTTCCAACAAAACCCAAACGTCACATACTTTGGGGGCTTGGTGACCTGTTTTCTCTGGAGCGCCGATTCACTGGGTGCCCTGTCCTACCACTGGGGGGAACTGGGCTTTGGGGACACAGGCTGACCATGCTGTATTACAGGCCAGTGCTTTCTTTGGGGCACCCCTGGATTCTCACACTGACACATCACTGATGGGTGGGCCAGGCCAGGAGGCCTCCAGTGACAGTGAGGGAAGCAGGACATGAGGACCATGGCTGGTATTACAGATGCTAAGTCAGGGGCACCATAGAAAGCCAAAAAATGTTCTAATTCCCATTAAATCCTGCTCCATGCAGCCCTCCCTTTTGCTGCTGAAGGTTGATTTGCAGAAAGATTCACTCTCACGATGAGACTTTCAACTCTGGTGGAAACAAGATGAGTTCAGGGACGCCTGCATGGCGGGACTCTACTGAGTTGAGTTCATTAGTGGTTTTCCTCTGAGGGAGCCCGTTTGGCACAGATGATTCTGCTTGGAGAGCTGCACTTTCCCAGTGCCCTGTCGCAAGGGACAAAATTGCAGTCCCCCTCTCACTGTTAAAACGGAATAGCCAGTCCCCTGCCCTGTGGAGACGCCTGAATTTCTGTGTCATCCCCACTTCTGAGCCACTAGCAGTACCGACAGCTCCTCCTTCCTTGATTTTCAGAATAATCCCTTTGATGGTCGACTTCTCTCCCTTCTTGACATTGTCCTCTGTCCCCCAATTTCCCCTACTCCCTTCCACCCGGCAGTGCTGCAGATTGCTTAAAGCAACTTCAAAAACAACTTCAAAACGCCCCCTTTTGCTTTAAGTGCTCAAAGTAACCCCTTGCCTGCCTCATCCCACCAGCCCCCCAACAGAGCCCACACGCCCAGTGTTTCTTGGTCATTGCTTACCTTTTCCTTGCTAACATTTGTTGAGCATATACTCTATTTCCAGCACATGTGTTAATTCGCTGACTTCTGACAGCAGCCCTATGCTGAAGGTACATCAATGAGCCCCACTGTTCAGATGAGGAAACTGAATCTTGGCAGAAGCCTTCCTTAGCTGGGGGTCCCACGCATGGGCAATGAGAGGGCTGGCAGCCCAGGCCACTAGGCTCCCAGCCTCAGTGGTGAGACAGCCCCGGTTCTGTGGTTGTTCCTCTGAGGCACGTGTATGAAAAATTTTAAAGACTCCTATCCTATCATTCAGCATTCTCAGTGTTTTTTGTTTGTTTGTTTGTTTTTGTATTTGTTTTCTGAAGTATAGTCATGCTAGTTTCAGGTGTGCAGCAAAGTGATTCAGTTATATATATTCTTTTTCAGGTTCTTTTCCATTATAGGTTATTACAAGATATTGAATATGGTTCCCTGTATATGTGCAGTAGGACCTTGTTGATTATTTTATATACAGTAGTGTGTATCTATTAATCGCAACTCCTAATTTATCCCTCCCCTCCCTTTCCCCTTTGGTAAGTTTGTTTTGTCTGTGAGTCTGTTTCTGTTTTGTAAATAATAAGTTCATTTGTATCATTTTTTAGGTTCCACATGTAAGTGATATCATAGGATATTTGGCTTTCTCTGTCTGACTTACTTCACTCAGTATGACAGTCTCTAGGTCCAACCACGTCGCTGCAGATGGCATTATTTCATTCTTTTTTATGGCTGCATAATATTCCAGTGTATATTCCACTGCATATATGCACCACATCCTTTATCCATTCATCTGTCAATGGACATTTAGGCTGCTTCCATGTCTTGGCTATTGTAAATAGTGCTGCTATGAACACTGGGGTGCATGTATCTTATTGAATTATAGTTTTCTGAGTGGGATCACATGGCAACTCTATGTTTAGTTTTTTAAGGAACCTCCATACCGTTCTCCATAGTGGCTGCACCAGTTTACATTCCCACCAACAGTGCAGGTTCCCTTTTCTCCACACCCTCTCCAGCACTTATCACTTTTTCGGTGGTTTTCATGGCCCCTTGAGGCTTTCCTGACTGCAGGACAGGCCATTGTGGAACCTCCAGCGCTGGGGCTTAGATCAACACCATGAAGCCCCCTGTTCTCATGGATCCATGTGACCTAGGGCATAAGGTAGAGGGAATCAAAGAATAAGGTGTTTAACTTGCTCTAACATCTCTCCATAGATGTCACGCTTAATCCTCAGTCAGGTTTTCTTACATTAGCCCCATTACATTTTTTGTATCGAAGTGAAATTCATATAACATAAAACTAACCATTTGAAAGTGAACATTTCAGTGGCATTCAGTACATTCACAATGTCGTGCAACTGTCGACTGAAAAAACAAAAAAACCCACACAAGCTAAGAGTTGTGAGTTTTGATTTATTCCAGGACCTTCCGAAGAACGGAAGACAGCCTCTCAGATGGCTCTGAGCAGCTGTTCTGAAGAGGCAAGGGAGAAGCCAGGATACATAGGAGTTGTTGCTGAAAAAAAACCCATGTAGTGGAACATCAAAAGATTACTGCTAATGACCCAAACCAGACATCTCAAGTTAATGCTTTTAGTGCATTTCTATATATGGGAAGATGCAAGAGTCTGGGCTCATTGAAATTACTCCTTTGATATGCATGTTAACTAGGGCCAGTATCCTGTTTTTCTCCAAGCTGAATGCCCCTCAGGGTGCACCACTGGGGTGACTGCAATGGCTGATGGCTTGATGGCTGGCATCACTCCTTTACCAGAATAGCAGGCAACATTCTTTGTTTACTGAAATGGCAGGCAACATTTTTTTTTTTTTTGTCCATACAACCACCACCTTTACCTAGTTCCAGAACATTTTCATCACCCCCAACGGAAAATCCCATACTTACATTAAGCAGTTATTCCCTATCCCTTGCTCCCCAGCCCCTGGCAACCACTAACTGCTTTCTGTCTCTGGATTGATCTATTCTGAACATGTCATATACACGGAATCGTATAGTAGGCGGCCTTTCATGTCTGTCTTCTTTCACTTAGCATAAAGTTTTCAAGGTTCATCCACGTGGTAGGGTGTATCAGTACTTCACTCCTTTTTATGGTGGGGTACTATTTAATTGTTTGGACAGTCCTCCACATTTTATCTGTTTCATCCATCGATGGAAACACTTGGGTTGTTTCCACTTTTTGGCCATTGTGTGACTAATACTCCAATAAACATTCCTGTACAAGCACCTGTTTTGAGTACCCGTTTTCAATTCTTTTCAGTATATACCTAGACGTGGAATAGCTGGGGCAAATGGTATTTCTCTACCTAACTTTTTGAGGAACCTATTAGCACCATTTTAAAAGCAAGGAATCTGAGGCTCAAAGAAATTGAGCCGCCTGAGGTCACACGACTAGTAAATAACACAACCCGCACTAGGACCCAGAAGCTCATACTGCTGTCATTCTAAGGACCAGGACTGCAGGGAACATCATTCATTCACTCGCCAAACAACCATTGAGGGCCAGAGCTGGCCTTTGTGGCAGATTTAACAATAACTCTCAGAAAGAAGCTTCCTAATGCCAGACTTCAGGAGAAAACAAGGGGAATATTTTTTTTTTCTTCTGCGGTGTGTGGGCCTCTCACTGTTGTGGCCTCTCCATTGCGGAGCACAGGCTCCGGACGCGCAGGCTCAGCGGCCATGGCTCACGGGCCCAGCCGCTCCGCGGCATGTGGGATCTTCCCGGACCGGGGCACGAACCCGCGTCCCCTGCATCGGCAGGCGGACTCCCAACCACTGCGCCACCAGGGAAGCCCAAGGGGAGTATTTTAATCATAAATCAACACAAGGACCTCACACATAAATCCCATTATGAGAACAATCTAACTGAGCACAGCGACAGTGTCTCAAGTCTTGCTGCACATTTTAATGTCAGTGTGGGGAGTTCATGCTGATTCTCCAGCAGACAGAAAGGAGTCACTCACTATTTCCGTCTTTCGCTGTCTTCATTTCTTGACTGACCCCCCGGGTGGGAGGGCGGGCGTTCGTGGAAACTGATTTGGTTCTGAAGTTTTTATTGGATGGGGGAGTCTGTGAAAGTCACTGTCCAAAGAGAATCTCTTGACGGCATTGCTGCTCAAAGGGTTAAATGCCAGGGCCAGACTGAGACTGAAGAGAGGGGCGGGGGAGAGGGATGGGGGAGGCGTCTGGACTTGGGCATCTGGGCATTTTCCAGTAGTTTCTAGGGGAATTTTACTATGAAGAGGCAAAGTCTCATATCTACCCTCGACTGTTCCCGGCTCACTGGAGCATTTTCTGCGTAGAAAGGTGACACCCAAAGGCCGGAGCTTAGCCGGGTTTGAAAACAGACGCGGACTCCTCCCGCCTCCTACCCTCCCTCGGCTCCCCTCCCTGGCCCCGCCGACCTGATTAATCAGAACCCTGCCAAGCCCACTGAGGAGGGCTCCCAGGCTAATCTAATCTCCGTCCCCTTGCGGGGACAGACACCCCCGCTCGGCCAATGAGACGCAATTGTGCAAGCTCGGCTGGGCGGTGGAAAATTCCACACGCCGGGCGGGCGGCTGCGGCGGCCCCTGGCGGCGGCGCGCGCTCAGCATCCTGCAGCTCCGGGTCCCCAGGTGCCCGGGCCCGGCCCGCTGCTGTGGGGGCCCACCCTCCCCAAAGCCGCCGCGTTTCAGGGTGCTGTCACACGAGTCACCGTCCAGGAGCTGTTTTTTCTCTTGTTCTCCCCACCTCCCTGCGAGAGATGCTTTCAGCAAATCAAAGAAAGTCTGGCGATGCCGGAATCATTGCGGGGTTAGGGGGGAGGGGGCTCTGATGGCATTTTCCCCTCCAGTGTGTGTGTGTGTGTGTGTGTGTGTGTGTGTGTGTGTGTGTGCGCGCGCGCGCGCGCCTGTAAGTGTTATAAACCACCGCCCCCAGCACCCTCCTCGCCCACCCAAGCAGTGAGTCCTGTCCGCACTTGTCCCCCACCTCCGCCAGGCTTTGCAACCCAATAAGTGTGCGGAGAATGAATGAGCGGGGCTCCTTTCTAGATCTCTCCACCCGTGAACTACGGTGCCCTTTTAGAAGTGGCCGGTGGGTCCTAGAGAGCGAAGGGTTAGGAGTCTGCAAAGGTGTGTATTTAATGAAGGTGCGGAGGGAGACCCAGCTGCAACGGAACCCAGTACAACAGGATCAGTGCCCTGATACAGAGACGCACAGAAAATTGCAGGGCCACAAAGGAGGGACGTCTTGCTCAGTCTGCCATTGCGGGGGAAGGGATGCAGGTCGGAGCTGGAAGGAGAGAAGTTAGCCAGACAGAGAAGGGGGAGGCGCCGGGAGCCTGTGTTCCAGCCCCCCGGAGTGAGGCTGCTGGACAGGCCTCTGCGTTTCCATGCAGCTGGACTGTGTTACGAGATCCCTTCCTTAACTCCACGTGAATTATTGCAATAAATCCCCATGATTTCAGGGGATCCAGGCCTGTTTCGGCTCCTCGCAATGTAAAAGAACCTAGTGAACAGAGTCCAAAAATTAGAATGCAACCTTGCCCAAGAGCGCCTCTGCCAGAAGACAATCACAAAGGCTTCTTCTGGGATTGGAAGCAGGGAGGGGGATAACGGGCCCCAGCGATCTGGGAGGGGGAAAAGAGAAGGAAAGGAGAAAATGCAGGGTTTTCTTTTTAAGGGAGAGTATGAAACTTTAGGAAGAACCCACAGAACAGAGAGGTAAGAAGGGGCCATCCTGGGTCCAAAAGCCTGAGGTAGGTGAGCCGACCTGAGCTTCAGGAGATGGGAAACTGGCCGCCCCAGTTCTGCTAGTGACCAGCTGACGGTCCTGGAAAATCTCCTAACTTCCCTGAGTCTTAGTTTTTACCTCTGCAAAATCTGGATAATAATCCCTGAGACTAAAAGAAAATGAAATGATGTCTATAAAACTGTCAAGAAATCTATGCAAGTGTTTTTTATCCACATGCATAAACAATATGTATGTTTATCTAGTTGAATTAACTTTGATCAAGAGTCATGGTTAAATCAATCAATACATGTATTAATATAGTCGGTAAATACTTACTGAACACCTACTATGTGCCCGGGGATACAGCACTGAATAAAACACAACTAACCTGCTCTTGGGAAGCTCCCATTGTCATGGGGGAGACAGGTAAGAAAATAAATAAGAAAACAAAAGAGTATTTTTGGTGCTGATAAGTGATATGGAGAAAACTACAGCAGGTAAGAGGGATAGGGGGGTGATTTTGAATAGGGTGAGGGGGAAAGGCCTCACTGAGAAGGTGGTATATAAGCAGAGACCTGACAGGGAGGTGAGGGGGTGATTTCTATGGATTTCAGGGGGAAGAACATTGCAGGTTGGGGGGTGCCAGAGAGTGCAAAGGGCCTGAGATGGGACTGTGGTCCTCCCTGTTGGAGGAACAGGCACGGTCCCCAGAGGGGAGTGAATGATGGGACTGAGGTCAGGGGCTGGCCGGGTGGAGGTGGGGTTAGGAAAGGCTCCTAGGGCTTTGAAGGTGGCCCTGCCTTTCACCATGAAGGTTCTGGGCAGTCATTGGACAGCGCTTCTGAGGAGCCACCTTGGGTCTTAACTGATTGCAATGCAACTTGATTTCTTTTTTTAAAGTTTTAAAAAATTAATTAATTAATTTACTATTTATTTATTTTGGCTGCGCTGGGTCTTTGTTGTGGCACGCAGGACCTTCGTTGTGGCATGCAGGATCTTTAGTTGCAGCATGAGGACTTCTAAGTTGCAGCATGCATGCAGGATCTAGTTCCCCGATCAGGGCTTGAACCCAGGCCCCCTGCATTGGGAGCGCGGAGTCTCACCCACTGGACCACCAGGGAAGTCCCGCAACTTCTAATTTGGACACTGAGAAGCCACCAGCAAGCATTTATCAAAAGCTTTGTTGTGTTTGAGTGTGCTCTGGGGGTCTGGAGAATGCAAGGAAGTAGAATGCAGAGGCATGCCTTAAGGAGGCCACAGTCCTGTCGGCAATATAGTTTAGCTGCAAAAAAAACCAACTAGTGGGCTTCCCTGGTGGTGCAGTGGTTGAGAGTCCGCCTGCCGATGCAGGGGACACGGGTTTGTGCCCCGGGACGGGAAGATCCCACATGCCGCGGAGTGGCTGGGCCCATGAGCCATGGCCGCTGAGCCTGCGCGTCTGGAGCCTGTGCTCCGCAACGGGAGAGGCCACAACAGTGAGAGGCCCGCGTACTGCAAACCAACCCCCCCAAAAAAACAATTAGTGATCAATACAAGACAGTTTCTCATACTTGCTAAATTGTGTGGAGGGACCCTGGAAACAGGAGGAAACTGGGAGCTTTGGGAACCCCAGGAGCACCCAGGGATTGTGCCGGGATCACAGTAGGTTGCCCAATGATGGTTTGTGAACAGAGGGAGTGCCTGAAGTTGAGAAACAGAGAGGTCTCCTCCTCTCCCATGTCGGGATGGCCTGCAGTCCCTGGCAGCCCCTGGCAGCCCCTCACACGCGGGCCAGTGTCGCCAGCCCACAGTCGGGGTTGCTTGGATGGTCCTCCAACTACAGGGTGAGAAAAGGCCTCGAGAAGAAGTAAATGACCATGCTGGTAACTGGATGGAATCCCCCCAGGGAAATTACAAAACGGAATCAGGTGTCCAGGCTGCAGCCTCCCGTCTTTAAGTAGGCCAGTCCTGGGTCCTGGGCCAGGGGCCTGGGGGCAGCTGCATTCTGCTGACAGGCCTGTTTGCATTCCAGGTCTCTGACCCTCCTTGCTTATGAGATTTTGTCCAAAGCCTCTTACCAGGCAAGGAGGGTGATCAGGGATAGAGAAATTTGATGAGGCCAGTTCAGAAAATCCCACAATGCCTTGCCACTCTTTGCAGAACCAGCCAACTGGCCCAGTGCCCCCTCCCAGAAGTGGTGGTGGCCCCTCACAGGCGCTGGCCTCCTCGCCTGGGGGTCAGGGGCTCCATTCTTAAGTCACAAGATTCATCACTGCAGAGTGCCCCGCCCAGTGCTTCTAACTCTAGCATCACCCTTGACCTCCCTGGACAGGCCTGAGCAAGTCCTACGTATAACCTTCAGAGACTCAGCTGCGTCCTCCGGGGCTGGCTTTGTGAAACCAAGACAAACATGCATATGCTCATTCCTCAGCTCAGCGGCAGCCCAGCTGCTCTGGGGTGGCAAGAGGAAGAGAGGGGGGCTATTGTCCTCTATCTCCTCATAGCTAAACGTTTTATTTATTTAGAATAAGTAATATAACATATGGTTCAGAAAATCAAGTTATAAAACATTACACAGTAGAAAGCTACTTTACCATCTGCTGTTCTTATCTCTCTCACCCCCCAACAAAGGTAGCCACTGTTATTAATTTGTTGTGTACCTTTCTAGAAATTCTCCCCTCCCCCTTCCGTCCCCCAGCCC